>NC_087179.1:593836-606336 GCF_035594125.1 Scylla paramamosain
ACTTGTCCCCAGGCTGTCTCACTTTTCATTTCTCTCTCTCTCTCTCTCTCTCTCTCTCTCTCTCTCTCTCTCTCTCTCTCTCTCTCTCTCTCTCTCGCTCTCTCTCTCTTTACGTCATTTTTCTTCTCCTTCACTTCTTGCATTCGTTCTTACTTCTTGTCTTCACTTTTTCATCCCTTCATTTCGCTGCACACAACAACTCTTATATATATATATATATATATATATATATATATATATATATATATATATATATATATATATATATATATATATATATATATATATATATATATATATAAGAGTTAGATCTTGAAAGAATTTGACACTTTCTATTGATGAATGAATTTTTGACTAGTTAGAGAACAGACCTTTTTTTTTTTTATGCAGGAAGGAAACTGGCCAAGGGCAACAAAAATCCAATAAAAAAAATATGCCCACTGAAATGCAAGTCCCATAAAAGGGTCAAAGCAGTGGTCAAAAATTGATGAATAAGTGTCTTGAAACCTCCCTCTTGAAGGAATTCAAGTCATAGGAAGGTGGAAATACAGAAGGCAGGGAGTTCCACAGTTGACCAGAGAAAGGGATGAATGATTGAGAATACTGGTTAACTCTTGCGTTAGAGAGGTGGACAGAATAGGGGTGAGAGAAAGAAGAAAGTCTTGTGCAGAGAGGCCAAGGGAGGAAGGGAGGCATGCAGTTAGCATCAGAAGAGCAGTTAGCATGAAAATAGCGGTAGAAAACAGCTAGATATGTAACACTGCGGCGGTGAGAGAGAGGCTGAAGACAGTCAGTTAGAGGAGAGGAGGTGATGAGACGAAAAGCTTTTGATTCCACTCTGTCTAGAAGAGCAGTATGAGTGGAACCCCCCCAGACATGTGAAGCATACTCCATACATGGACGGATAAGGCCCTTGTACAGAGTTAGCAGCTGGGGGGCGAAGGGGTGAGAAAAACTGGCAGAGACGTCTCAGAACACCTAACTTCATATAAGCTGTTTTAGCTAGAGATGAGATGTGAAGTTTCCAGTTCAGATTATAAGTAATGGACAGACCGAGGATGTTCAGTGTAGAAGAGGGGGGCAGTTGAGTGTCATTGAAGAAGAGGCGATATTTGTCTGGAAGGTTGTGTTGAGCTGATAGATGGAGGAATTGAATTTCTGAGGCATTGAACAATACCAAGTTTGCTCTGCCCCAACCAGAAATTTTAGAAAAATCAGAAGTCAAGAGTTCTGTGACTTCCCTGCGTGAAATGTTTACCTCCTGAAGGGTTGGACGTCTATGAAAAGACGTGGAAAAGTGCAGGGTGGTATCATAAGCGTAGGAGTGGATAGGACAAGAAGTTTGGTTTAGAAGATCATTAATGAGGAACACCACTGTTAATAGATTTAGGAGAAGAACAGTGATCGTCTACCACAGCAGCAATAGAACCGTCAGAAAAGGAAACTTGAGATGAAGTTACAGAGAGAAGGATAGAAACCGTAGGAGGGTAGTTTAGAAATCAAAGTTTTGTGCTAGACTATCAAAAGCTCTTGATATGTACAAGTCAACAGCAAAAGTTTCACAAAAATCTCTAAAAGAGGATGACCAAGACTCAGTAAGGAAAGGCAGAAGATCACCAGTAGAGCAGCCTTGACGGAACACACACTGGCGATCAGATAGAAGTTTGTGAAGTGATAAATGTTTTTTAATCTTCCTGTTGAGGATAGATTCAAAAACTTTAGATGGGCAGGAAATTAAAGCGATAGGTCGGTAGTTTGATGGATTAGAACGGTCACCCTTTTTAGGAACAGGTTGAATGTGGGCAAACTTCCAGCAAGAAGGAAAGGTAGATGTTGACTGAAAGAGCTGAAAGAGTTTGACTAGGCAAGGTGCAAGCACGGAGGCACAGTTTCGGAGAACAATAGGAGGGACCCCATCAGGTCCATAAGCCTTCCGACGGTTTAGGCCAGCGAGGGCATGGAAAACATCATTGCAAAGAATTTTAATAGGTGGCATGAAGTAGTCAGAGGGTGGAGGAGAGGGAGGAACAAGCCCAGAATCGTTCAAGGTAGAGTTTTTAGCAAAGGTTTGAGCGAAGAGTTCAGCTTTAGAAATAGAAGTGATAGTAGTGGTGCCATCTGGTTGAAATAGAGGAGGGAAAGAAGAAGAAGCAAAGTTATTGGAAATATTTTTGGCTAGATGCCAGAAGTCACGAAGGGAGTTAGATCTTGAAAGGCTTTGACATTTTCTGTTAATGAAGGAGTTTTTGGCTAGTTAGAGAACAGACTTGGCATGGTTCCGGGCAGAAATATAAAGTGCATGAGATTCTGGTGATGGAAGCCATAAGTACCTTTTGTGGGCCACCTCTCTATCATGTATAGCACGAGAACAAGCTGTGTTAAACCAAGGTTTAGAAGGTTTAGGAGGAGAAAAGAGTGAGGAATGTACGCCTCCATGCCAGACACTATCACCTCTGTTATGCGCTCAGCACGCAACGACGGGTCTCTGACACGGAAGCAGTAATCATTCCAAGGAAAATCAGCAAAACAGCTCCTCAGGTCCCTCCAACTAGCAGAGGCAAAACGCCAGAGGCACATTCGCTTAGGGGGATCCTGAGGAGGGACTGGAGCGATAGGAAAAGATAAAGATATGAGATTGTGATCGGAGGAGCCCAACGGCAATAAAGCATATATATATATATATATATATATATATATATATATATATATATATATATATATATATATATATATATATATATATATATATATATATATATATATATATATATATATATATATATATATATATATATATATATATATATATATATATATATATATATATATATATATATATATATATATATTACAATTTCCAGCCCCTTAAAAAAGTTGCAGAATCTTCACTAACTTCCCTGAACCACCTCCTGCATGGACTCAGTACAGGGCTGAAAGATTGGTATACAGAGTTCCTTGTGACTCCTGCACCTTTTTCACAATGGATGTTACACCAAGTCACACTAATTGAGGTTGCCAGAGTGTTTTACCGAGCTACAGACAAAGGAATTAATCTAACAACATGTAACGCCCACAGCTGTGAAAGAATCGACAACCACGTCTAGGAAAATCAGTTATAACATGCAATAACATGCATAACATATGGTCAAGGTATAACACCTCGCTGGACATCCGCCCTCCATAACAAGTTCACCCACTGTCCAACAGCGTATTATAGCCTCAAGCCGAATAGTGTCTTTTACTGTCTCCTGGATGACAGGCCTTGTTAGTACCTGAGGAGGGAGTAAAGTTTACTACACAGCTAATTACTTAAATCCTCTGCGGCTGAACTGCTTTACCAAGCAATAGCATTTAATACAAAACAAGGTCACTAACAAGAAACACGAGAAACTACTACAAAGGAGTGCCCATTGTCATGTTATTATCCGAGTTTACCTTGAATGGGATTACGTTTTTTTAGTGTCCCCCGTGTTCCGGTTACCTGTCTTTCGGACATTATCCTTATTATTGGTTATGAGTAGTGTAAGGCTTATTTACTCATTTTATATCATGTAATATTATTCACTTCATAATTTAAATTCTTTATATTTTTGTATGTATAAGGGTGGAAGTATAATTGAGGTGGAAATATGTTAAAACGAGAGGAGCTTGAGTGGGCAACAACACATTCCAAGGAGGAGAAGGCAGAGCGCCTTAGGTCGTGAGATAGAGAGGAAGGTGGCGACTCTCAGGAAAGAATCTTGGTGTGGTATGGATGATGGAGTGAGTGCGTGGAGGAATTAGTGGTGTAGCGGTATAACCTTGATATTCAGGATCAGGTTAGTGAGTCTTTTGTGGTACCAAATGCTCTTGTCCGCTGAAATTCGGTTGTTGAGTTGTGCCGGTGATGCTGTTCGAAGGGGTCATAGGTCAAACTGGCAGCCATTTTGTGAGTGGAGGTTGAGGTGTTGACCTTGGAAGCTGGTGTTGTGGTATATTGGTGATTTTGGGGATGATGTTATGGTATTATGGGTAGTCTTTGGTGATGATGGTGATCTCCTGTGAGGCTTAAGGAGGTGAAATACGGGAATTATTGTCTGGAGACGCGGTAATAGCGTCTGAGTAAATTCCTGCGGTTGAGGGAAATATTTATGTCACTGGTGGAGGTGTAAACGGGTTCTGATGTTGTGTGAAGTGATGAGAACGTCATGTATTAACGTGTACTACCTCATGTTGTTTGTGAATTATCTTTAGTATTAATATATGTGCTTGTAACATAGAATAATCGTGCTTTCTACTCCCCCAACATTGATCTGGTATTAGAGGTAATTCCAGGTGTGCTGTGTCAAAGTAAAGGTACAGTGAGAGGGTGTAATTCTGGCGATTTCGGATAGGTTGGATAGGCACTCGAAGCCTTTAAAATTCCAGACCTTTAATACTTTCCGGGATCAGTGTAACGTCCACTTTCTTGGAACGATAACCGGGATCGTACGATCGTAAGTAAGTAAGCGATTGTGACACCATGAACACACGGGAGAGTCACTCACTGTGCATGAACTCGGCGTGGACACACACAACTGAGGAGTCACTTCCCTAGTTATGGAGTTTCTTATGCACAAGTGCCCTCTCCGGGAGACTACTATGGAGACTCCTATTATATATAAGTAAGCTGGGGCATACGACCGGTAATGACTCACTTATCCCCTTATGGCAACTGACCCAACTAACTCTTATCCCGCCTCAGTCCCCTTTAGATATTAGTCCTCATCTCAATACGTCTGCTCTGTCCAAGCACTGGGTAGTGACTGACTGTTGAAAGTGCGCCCAGCACTGTCTCTGCTGCTATGGGGAGGAGGTAAAATTAAAGGGGGGGGAAGGCGATATGCATACATATGCACACCCACCCACACTCTGCTCCCCGTACTGTCTTCACATGAATAAAACACTTAATTTCTAAAATTTCTACTGATTGAATTAGAGAGGCTGGATGAATACTGATTACTGTATTGTTAAGAGCAACTCTTCTACTAAATACAGCGTGAGACTCAGCTTGAATAGACAAGGGGAAGTAAGGAAATTTACGTTTGGAACATGAGTGACTACTTGAATAAATATTATTCTAGAAGCTTCAGGCTTTGTAGCTCCGTGTCCGGGACACATCCAAGTCTCATTCACAACCTGTCTCTCTTTTCACCTGTCTCTCTCTTAATATATTTTTTTTTAATATTGTGTGGTGATTAACTATAGTTAACTAGTTAAGTTACCCTTGTATCAGGCCTGTGTTTTGTATTTCGTTATTACCTGTGTAATAACCGTGCACGTGACACCTTATAATGGTAGTGGTTATCCATAATGTTATATTGATTATTTAATATATATTATTCTGGCATGTGTAACATGTAAAGGGGATAATTTAAGCGGGTTGGCGTCAACCATCGTTCACATTGCGGGTTAAGAGGGTCACGTCAGCCTGCTGCCCGGCTACTGGATTCAGTTGTGGTCTGTAAGTGGGAGTGCAAGGTATTGGCCTCTTATGGGTGACCGCCAAACATAAGTATTGTTCCAGTTTGTATATTGTAACATAAGCTCACCTTTTGTGTAAGGATGTTATTTATTGTTACATATGATGTGAATTTCCTTGTGAATTGGGTTATGGTGGAAAAGATGGAAAGGATATAGCCCGAGGGTGGTGCTAACACCATATGGAAGCTTATTGATGGTTTCTACTTGTAATATACTGCTTGGGTTTTTATTAAATGTAATTGTTCTCTAATGCTCGTTTGTTTACCTTATGGCTTAAGGTAATAAATTCACCTCTAGAATTGTGTAACATAAGTAAGTGATAGCCCATATATATATATATATATATATATATATATATATATATATATATATATATATATATATATATATATATATATATATATATATATATATATATATATATATATATATATATATATATATATATATATATATATATATATTCATTTATGTGCGAGGGACACCGGCCAAGGTAAAAAAAAAACTCCAATTAAAAAAAAAAGAAAAGCCCACAGAGATACCGGTCTCCGAATAGGGTCCGAAATGGTAGTCAAAAATTGAAGGATAAGTGTCTTGAAACATCCCTCTTGAAGGAATTCAAGACTTAGGAAGGTGGAAATACAGAGCAGGCAGGGAGTTTCAGAGTTTGCCAGAGAAAGAGATGAATGAATGAGAATACTGATTAACTCCTGCATTAGAGACGTGGGCAGAATAGCAGTGAGGGAAAGAAGAAAGTCTTGTGGAGCGAGGCCATGGGAGGGAGGAGGCATGCAGTTAGGAAGATCAGAAGAGCAGTTAGCATGAAAATAGCGGTGAAAGATATTTAGAGGTGCAACACTGAGGCGATGAGAAAGAGGCTGAAGACAGTCAATTAGAGGAGTGGAGTTAATGAGATGAAAATCACTTGAATCCACTCTCTCTAAAAGAACGGTATAAGTGAAAGTCCATATATGGACAGATAAGGCCCTTGTACAGAGTTAGCAGCTGGGGGGTGAGAAAAACTAGCGGAGACGTCTCAGAGTCCATAACTTCATAGAACCTGTTTTAGCTAGAGATAAAATGTGAGGTTTCCAGTTTAGATTATAAGAAAAGGACAGAACGAGGATATTCAGTGTAGAAGAGGGGACAGTTGAGTGTCACTGAAGAATAGGAGATAGTTGTTTGAAATGTTGTGTCGACTTGATAGATGGAGGAATTGAGTTTTTGAGGCATTGTACAATTTTAAGTTTGCTCTGCCCCAATCGGAAATTTTAAAGAGATCAGAAGTCAGGCATTCTGTGGCTTCCCTGCATGAACTGTTTACTTTCTGAAGGGTTGGATGTCTATGAAAAGACGTGGAAAAGTGAAGGGTGGTATTATCAGCGTAGGAGTGGATAGGACAAGAATTTTGGTTTACAAGATCATTCATGAATAGGATGGATGAGTGAGTGACAGGACAGAACCCTGAGGAACACCACTATTAATAAATTTAGGCGAAGAACAGTGACCGTCTACTGCAGCAGCAATAGAACGGTCAGAAAGGAAACTTCAAATGAAGTTATAGAGAGAAGGATAGAAGCCGTAAGAGGGTAGTTTGGGAATCAAAGCTTTGTGCCAGACTTTATCAAAAGCAACAGCAAGTTTCACCAAAATCTCTAAAGAAAGGGTGAGCAAGACTCAGTGAGGAAAGCCAGAAGATCACCAGCAGAGCGGCCTTCGCGGAACCCATACTGGCAATCAGATAGAATATTCTGAAGTAGTAGACGTTTAAGAATCTTCCTCATAAAAAAAAAAAAAAAAAACTTAAGATACGTAGGAAATTAAAGCAATAAGAGATTAGAATTTGAGATTAGAACGGTCACCCATTTTAGGAAAATGATATATATATATATATATATATATATATATATATATATATATATATATATATATATATATATATATATATATATATATATATATATATATATATATATATATATATATATATATATATATATATATATATATTATATTAATTACAGGCCCGGAATCATAAAGCTCCGAGCAGAGTTTATACGAAATATAATTGTGATGAAGATAGTTGCTCATTTAATTCAAGTTTCAGGTGTTTAATGTAAATAGCTTCTATTATTTTAAGTGTTTGTATGTGCATCTGGTTTATAAGGCTGATGATCATACAAACACTAATATATATATATATATATATATATATATATATATATATATATATATATATATATATATATATATATATATATATATATATATATATATATATATATATATATATATATATATATATATATATATATATATATATATATATATATATATATATATATATATATATATGTCCATAAATCCGTGTTCAATTTAAAATAATAGTGACTTTGTAACTACATGTAATGGAAGGAATCTGTAAAAAGCATAAATAGGAAGAAACTAAATTGTTTTTCTTGTTCTTGTTGATTTTCAACATGTTCGTCATCACTACTAACACAAAGGGCCATACGATTCTGCAGTTATCGAAAAAAAAAAAATCAAGCTGATTTTCAGTAATTTCAGCAGTCACATCAATTATCTTACAGGTAGCTTGCAGGTCTTCTAAAGAATAGGATTTTGCTGAATAAACATTAATTTTATTATGTCCTCATAAAAAGAAATTTATAGGAGTTAAATCTGTTAAACATGGATTCCCAAGAATGTGGTCCTCCTCTTTTTATTCATGTGTTAGGGAATTTCTCATATAGAGACTGCCCTCCGCAAAATTGATAAGGACAATCTTGTTGAAACACTGTATTCTATAGGTGCCTTAATTGTTCAAGCTGAGCAATAAAGTAATTTTGCTGTATTTCTAAATAGTCATCACCATTAACAACAAACCCTTTATAAAAGAATGGCCCTACGACTGGAATTTCCCCCAAAGTGCGCCATACATTAACTTTGAGAGAATGTGTTTCATGTTCAACATATTTATGTGGATTTTCAGTTCCCCCAATACAGCAATTATACACACACACACACACACACACACACACACACACACACACACACACACACATATATATATATATATATATATATATATATATATATATATATATATATATATATATATATATATATATATATATATATATATATATATATATATATATATATATATATATATATATATATATATATATATTTTTTTTTTTTTTTTTTTTTTTTTTTTTCTTTCTTTCTTTCGCATGTGACTGTTTTGCTTTACACAATTAAACAATGCTTATAGTAGTACATCTCCCCCACACCCCCAATTTAAGCTACGAGCTGCCATTGAGCTTACCAGACTACCTTTTATTGTTCAAACGGTACAGCTATTGATGATGATAACAATGATAATAATAATAATAATAATAATAATAATAATAATAATAATTATTATTATTATTATTATTATTATTATTATTATTATTATTATTATTATTATTATTATTATTATTATTTATACTGTGTAATTTTACAGAGAAGAAAAAAAAATTGGGGAAACCACTTACTTCCACATTATCATACATATATGATCCATTGGGAATAAAGGTTGGTATATCTGTCTGCATCAATTCTGCGAAGTTACTGAACGGTAGGTGCAACTTGGGAACAATCAGCATTGCCTTAAGGTTAGTGCGGTAAACGGTTCCTAGGATGAATGCCGTAAGCAGCCATGTGCCCGCCATCACGCGAGGGGAATTACCCTCTGGCCACCACGGAGACGCTGCGTAGTAAAGACAAAGAGGAATTTAGAAGCGAGAAATGCAGGGAAATGTTTTCTACAATTGATGAATTTTATTTAAATCTCACTGTGACTTATCTGAAAATAAGATATTATAAGCAAAGACCAAAATAAAGTACATGCTACATGCACTAATACTTACTCTGAGCAACGAGGGCACATAGCGTCCACAAGCATGAAGGCCAGTGGTCCTTGGTGGCGTCCGCCGCACCGCCTGTTTGCTTCAAGCTCATATCTTGCTTGCTGAAAGTTCAATAAATATTCATGTAACAACTAATAACTAGTTTCTTCTCAAGGTGTTCCTAATGAACACAGATGAATACCGCAGGACGAAAAGGGCCGGATTGATAAAACATTCCTTTCCTTCCCACAGAGAAACTCTCAGGAGAGATTCTCTCAGCTCCTTGAAGGCACGCGATTTGTGAAAGTTCGATTTTAAATTTAGCTTAGAATTACGCTTACAATTTCAAAAGGTGTAGCATGCCAAGATCTCGGAAAGGCGCATTTGCTAACTGCGATGGTGATTACTGCTCTAACATATCGATTGAATCGTTCCACGTGTAATACGACGGTAGGTTGTAACATTCTTTGAGGTCTTCTTCTTTTTTATATTGTATATACATAGTGTATAATATATGTAGAAATATGTATTGATGATCTGATGAGTCATACGCGCCTCACATTTCATATCCGGTTCGGTGCAGCATTGTTCAATGAGTGCCGTGACCTCCTTACTGTGCAGAGTTTTGCATATATATATATATATATATATATATATATATATATATATATATATATATATATATATATATATATATATATATATATATATATATATATATATATATATATATATATATATATATATATATATATATATATATATATATACGAGTATATATATATATATATATATATATATATATATATATATATATATATATATATATATATATATATATATATATATACATATATATATATATATATATATATATATATATATATATATATATATATATATATATATATATATATATATATATATATACGAGTATATATATATATATATATATATATATATATATATATATATATATATATATATATATATATATATATATATATATATATATATATATATATATATACATATATATATATATATATATATATATATATATATATATATATATATATATATATATATATATATATATATATATATATATATATATATATATACATATATATATATATATATATATATATATATATATATATATATATATATATATATATATATATATATATATATATATATATATATATATGTGTGTGTGTGTGTGTGTGTGTGTGTGTGTGTGTGTGTGTGTGTGTGTGTGTGTGTGTGTGTGTGTGAGAGAGAGAGAGAGAGAGAGAGAGAGAGAGAGAGAGAGAGAGAGAGAGAGAGAGAGAGAGAGAGAGAGAGAGAGAGAGAGAGAGAGAGAGAGCCACGCAACAGGCAATCAGGAGTTAACCGCTCGTGACGTCACTTGCAACTTTTCGAAAATATACAGACGTAACTGCCACTGACTGGGTGCACTTACTGGATGCATGATTTTTAGTGTTTAGTGCTCAGTGACAATGGACCCTACAGACATAACCCCTGACTTTCCAGACGACCCTGACGAAGATTTAGCAGATGTGATAGATAACGAAGCTGATCTTGTCATGGAATTTGAAAGTGACGTGGACTTGGACGATGACAGATAATTAAATTTTAGGTAGTACCTACCGAAAGTAAAGGTAAGAAAAAAAATATTGCTTGAGTACAGTCTTCTCTTTAATATTAGGAGTTACTAAGGATGATGGTGCAAATTGCATAAATTGTATGATTTCACCAAGGGAGGAACTGACATAATAGATCAGAGAATAAATTTTTAAACAGTGCACACAAAATCTCTCAGATGGACAGTGAATGCCCTAGCATACATTTTCGACACTGCCAGGGTAAATTCACAGACAATTTAGGCAAGTAAAACTAATGTTCACCTAAGAAAATGTACATCGCTTTCATATGGCTGGAACTTAGAGTCGGCATTATGTAATCCCGAAATTGAAAGGAGGAAATCTGAGGCTCGTACTTTTGCGAAAAATACAGTGGCCAAGATGGACCTGATGTAAGGACATGGTAGAAGGCAAGTAGACGAATCCGCAGCAGAAGTAACACATGAAAATAAAAGGAGGAATAGGTGTCACGCTTGCCTAGATTTGGCTTATGGTCTAAATTTCAGCAAGAATCTATCAAAAGTAAAGAAAACTGTTATTTAGTGTCAAGTGTGTCACAAACACTCATGTGATCAACACTTTAAAGAAAATTTGTGTAAAATGCTATGATGATAGGACAAATCAGAGAGATAATGCTATTTTAGGATAATGTTATTTTAGGACAAAAATCATAACTTTCTATGTAGAAAATTACAAATGCACAAGTATCTATTAGGTTAATATTAATAACAACAATATATGTATATATATATATATATATATATATATATATATATATATATATATATATATATATATATATATATATATATATATATATATATATATATATATATATATATATATATATATATATATATATATCATGAATTTATTTGCTGACAAGTGTTATCAGCCTGCATTGTTATATGGATATAGTGTGTAGCCAATGTAAACGTATATTTATTACATTTTTATTTGCTGACAAGGGTTATTAAACTACAATGCTGTATGCATGTAATGCACATATAGTTCATTTAAATGTATATCAATTATATATATTTTTTTTTTTTTGTTGACACAGGCTATTAGCCTGCAATGGTATTTGGATATAAGTATTACAGTTTATGTAAAGGCAAATCTATTACAACTTTATTTCCTGAAGGAGACTTTTAGCCTACAATGTTATATGGTTATACATCACTTAGGGATAAATATACTTATTATAGATTTATCTGTTGACAAAAGGCTATTAGCCTACGATGCTATATGGTTATATTATATAGGTAATAATTATAAACGTTTTATTATAGTATCATTTACTGAGAAGGGAATGTGATATATAATAGGATAAACGTGTCCCCATAAAATAGAACTTTTGAAATCCATCTACCACTGCTAGTAACTCTATGTTAATGTTCACTTTCCACTAAAAAAGTTACCCGAATAGGAAAAATCTGTGATATACCGGCAG
>NC_087179.1:611336-691336 GCF_035594125.1 Scylla paramamosain
AAGCTGGACCGCCTTTAAATGTGGAATCCATAATCCATGCCAGGCATCAGCATAGAGCTTGCAACTCTGTGGAGGAAAAAATTTGATGGATAGTTCAAATACGTTTACAGTGTAGGAAAGGATATTGATAATGTTTGATAATGGAGTGTCATTGGAAAAGAAAAAAATATATGTATAAATTACATAGATTTTTTCTGGTTCTAACACAGTCCCGGGAAGCCAATAGACGCGCGCCGGCCTGCAACCGACGACGCCACTCGGGCAGTGAGGCAGTCTTTTCCGCCCTGCCTAAGGGGTGACATGTGACGGCTGCGCTGTATCTTTCTACAACACCAGTCTTTATCTAATATACTTCATACGTTTACACCGTGTATCCTTCAGTCCTAGATACTGCTACAATAATAATCTAATACAAAATATTGGCAGGCGAACCCATGCCTCCGATGACACTGGTGTCTCAAAACGGTGCCTTTTGCTGCTGTTGCTGCTGCTCTGGGCCCCAGGTTGGGCTTTTTCTCCTGTTTGCCTGCCCTTTGTCAGCCTATGCTATTCTGTCTTGGTCGGTGCTGCTCATCACCGCCATTATTCTGGCCGGCTGTTCCTGCTCTTTTGCATTCTGGTCAGCCTTCCTTTCTGCCTGTCTGTCTGATTGTTAGGTCTACTTGTTATTATTATTATTATTATTATTATTATTATCATTACTATTATTGTTATTATTATTATTATTATTATTATTATTATTATTATTATTATTATAATTATTATTATTATTATTATTATTACTGTTGTTGTTGTTGTTGTTGTTGTTGTTGTATTAGATTTTCCTTATTTTTTTCCTCCTCTTTCTCCTCTTTTTCCTCCTCTCTGCTTGGCCTGTGCGTACTGAGCTCAGGCTTATGTGGAAGTTAGGTAGGTTTACCTAATATGCATATTTGGAGGATGTAGAAAAGGATATATGAATGGGATTGTACGTATTTTATTCATTATCTATATAGTATTACCATTACTCATTACTTCCTTTTAAAATAATCAATTTGTTTAAAATAGTAAATTTATTATTTCATATGTCAACTTTTGACGCACGCGGTGCCGGTGGCTGTAGGTGCGGGCAGAAGGGTGTTATAAGCGGGGGTGTGGAAACACCAGGTCACCAGAGTTTCTGTGTATTTACAAAATTTACACCCACCAAACAAGCCACTAACCCGAGCGACGCTAAACATCACTAAACAGAATCAGAGAAAGAGAAGAATACTATAGTGAGTACAGCGGTGACAACCACACCGATTTACCATAACAAATTGGTGACAAGCAGTGGCACGTACTTCTAAGGCTTTGTCCACACGGAGCGACTTTGGAAGCCCGACTCTGGAAGCGCGACTGCGGGCTGACTTTCACACACGCGCGTCCACCTTGTCCCCCCTCCCACTTCTCCTTCTCTCTCTGTGTCAGTCTGATAGTGATGGACGTAGAAGAAACAGCGTGTGCCTGGATACTTTATCGTCGCTGGCAACGGCGGAAAAAGAAACCGAGACAACATTGGGTTCACCCTATTTTACATAATAGGCTTATCCATGGTATGTTCTGCACCCTTTACCCAAAATTAAGAGAACATGAACCAAAGTTCTTTAACTACCTGAGAATGTCCATCAAAACATTCGACGAGTTGCTTGCAGAAATCAGAAATGACATCTCTTCAGCAAGCACCATGATGAGGGACTGCATTTCGCCAGAAGAAAAACTTGTCATAACACTGAGGTGAGTATTTTTCTTGAAGTATACATTAATCATAATGGTTCATACCTAGTAAAAATATGCATTCACGTAACATTTCCCTAAGCCTTTTTATGTATATTTAGTGTGTGTGTGTGTGTGTGTGTGTGTGTGCCGGCTCGTGGAGAATATAATCTATGCCTAGTTGCAACGTTTTTGAAGTTATTCCACTCTTTATGTGTACAGTAAATATGTGATTCTTATTAACTTGTAAAAAAAAAAATTATTGTCCATATAACATTTATCTAATATACTTACCACAAATCTGCCATTACTCGTACGCGTTCAGATATTCGGATTGTGTATCAGAGACGGAGCTTACACCTTATGATTGCTGGGAGTGTGTCTGGTGGATTGGATGTATTGTAGATAAATAGCTTGAAGCACTTTGCAATGCAAATGTTGGATGTAACTGACTATGTGGTGGCAGTGGTTGACTAGTGTGTCTTAAGATTTGTGAAAATGAATGGTTGTATGAGGGTGGATGGTTGATTCCATACATGGCCTGCGATGGTACACATGCCTGTGCACGCTGAATTACGTTTAAATGTTTCGATTTTGGTCCTTAACTGGGAGTCTTCAGGTACCTTTTTAAGTTCCTTGTATAGTGATAAACAAAAGAGCTTGTCATCATCATTCCGCTGCTCTTCCTTCTTTCGTCTTTCCAGTAAACTTTTCTCCAATATGTCAACAAAATACTTATCAACTGGATTTAGCTTCATTTTTTTCTTTGTTGAAATTCCAGTAGCACCGCGTTGTGCTGTAACATCATCATCGCACAGTGTTTCATCTGTATTGCTCTCAAGATTACTAGAGGTTTCCTTTCCTGAGAAAAAAATTTCTAAAAAGTTCATTCTCCTAAAATAAATGTAGGTGGCATGTCTAGCATTTGATCCGGATGGAAGAATCTTATGCTTCTTCAACTCTCTCAAACTTTTCCATTTATTTTGCAAAATCACAGCTGGAAAAAGAAAAGTTTGGCAAGGTTAACACTGTCTAGTCCAGGTAGGAAAAAAAAGTGTGTGTGTGTGTGTGTGTGTGTGTGTGTGTGTGTGTGTGTGTGTGTGTGTGTTTGCCACATTGTTGCTGGTTCCCCAGCCCTACAATGAGCTTAGAGCTAGTACTAACCTATCTTTGGATAGTGTTGAGACCAGTTGCACACTCACACACCAGGAAAGTGAGACTATGACTCTGAACTTACATCCCATACTTAATTTGCTGTGTTGGTGAACAGGGGCAACACGTAAAGTGATTCACAATGCTTCTCCGCAGCCCCAGGATTTCTCCTCGGGTACTCTGCTGTGTGAGCGTGGCGTGCCAACCAACTACACCACTATGTGTGTGTGTGTGTGTGTGTGTGTGAGAGAGAGAGAGAGAGAGAGAGAGAGAGAGAGAGAGAGAGAGAGAGAGAGAGAGAGAGAGAGAGAGAGAGAGAGAGAGAGAGAGAGAGAGAGAGAGTGTGTGTGTGTGTGTGTGTGTGTGTGTGTGTGTGTGTGTGTGTGTGTTTTGTTTAATAAGATGGCTTAAGCACGTGGAAAATATATACCTACTTGAGGCGTTTTTAAGGGGAAAAAAAGTCAAAATTTTAAGTTATTTTCCACAATAAATTTCTCAGATATTTCCTCTATAATTTCGGGTACCTGGCCACTGATTGTTCTATTGCAGACTTACACTATGGATACCAGCTTGGGAAATCTACCATTTCAAGTGTATTGCAGCAAGTGTGTGCAGTCATTTGGGAAAGACTGAGGACAGTGTGCTTGCCAGTGTTGACAAAACAGAGGTGGCAAGAGTTTACTCAGGTTTTGAATAATATGCACATTTTCCTAACTGCATAGGTGCAATTGACGGTAAACATATCAGATTAATCCAACCTGCTGATACAGGCTCTCTGTACTATAACTATAAAAGCCTCTTCTAAATTGTGCTGCTGGCTATATGATAAGCAAATTATTCATTTATCTATGTGGATATTGGTGCTTATGAAAAGAGCAGCGATTCAGCGGTACTCCATAATTCCTCACTGTACAAGCTTGTGGAAAATACACTTGACATTCCAGAAGCAAAACCTGTTTCTGGCACTTACATGTGTTTGCCTCATGTAATTGTTGGCGATGAGGCATTTGGCATTATGGATCATATCATGAGACCCTACAGTGGAAGACATCTGACCTACATGAAAAAAAAATCTTTGATTATAGACTGTCAAGGGCACATCGGTATATTTAATGTACCTTTGGCATATTGGCTAACAAGTGGCGTATATTCTATAGGCCTCTTAATGTTAGCATTACATTTGCTGAAAATATAATTAAAGCATGTTGCATATTGCGTAATTATGTAAGGGCTAGAGATGGGTAAAGATATGAAGATACGCTTTTTGAAGCACCATTGGAAAGCCCACTTGATGGCAATGTACCGCGAGGAGGCATGTCTGTAAACACTGCTAGAGACAAGTATGCTGAATACTTCATCACTGACGGTAGAGTTGAATGGCAGGATAATAGGATATAGAAAGGTAAGCCCGAAGAAAGGTGAAACACAAGGTAGCATTAGCAAGATGTAAGACGCAGGATGGGGTTAGTTAACAAAATTCAAGATGTAAAATGTTGCTCATCTCACTCGCCTACACTCTCATTAGGCTAGAAATAATGTGAAATGCAAGGTGACATTAGTCATAACATGTATATAATATGTTGTTCACAATTCACTAGCTTTTGTAATCTAGAAAATAAGGCAAGATGCAGAATATATCCACTGTTTCCTCCCAACATCTCTTTTTGACCATCCTGTCCTTGTAATCGGCACATGCCATATCACAAATGGGTGGACGTTTTTTTTGTTTCATCAACAAGAAGTTCTGTGTCAAAGCGGTCAGGAGCCCCCTGCTCAGTCATCCTGTCGTGCGTGCCGCGTGGCTCGCTCTCCTCTCCAACCCCTTGTTCGGATGTTCTCCTCCCTCCCCTTCCCAGCAGTCAGAAGCTCCGTCTCCACGTGGAGCAAAGCGAAGATTGCTCTCTCATTGGTCATCGTCTCACCCCACCCAGCCCACCCAGGCGTGAATAGTCATGAAAACCCGGGAAGCGGTCGCCTCGTTGTGTACGGCCTCATAGAAAGAAACACGTGTAACTCGAGTCGCTCAGGAGTCGCGCTTCACCGAGGGATATCTCGAATCGCGCTTCCAGCCCAGCGACAAGCGATCACGTGTGAACACTTCAATGGACTTCCATTGACTTTGCAGTCGCGCTTCCAGAGTCGCGCTTTCAAAGTCGCTTCGTGTGAACAGGGCTTAAAACCAGTGAATAACGACTGTTGTAGATAACTATGACAGTGCTGCAATAGTGAAAAACTCTCTCTGAAAGTGAAGAACAGACAGACCGCCCAATGATACAACGGTGCTGAGTACGAGTATGAACGCAAGCAGTTTTAAGACGCAAAACACCCTGCACTATCATCTCGCTCTGATAAGTGGAGGGGACGTATCTTCACAACTGCAATTAACCAACCTCCAAAGTGGAAGTGGTAATATTATTAACTGACTGATATCTTATCCTCTGAAGGGAGGATAAATGACATCATCACTCTTAGCAAAATAATCTTGGCATTTTTTTGTCAAGGACAAGCTTCGAGAACTAGACAAATCTTCGAGCTTCGAGGACGAGACAAATCTTCGAGCTTCTAGAACAAGGACGACCCTCGAGTCTAAAGGGCTTCGAGGATGTAGTCGAGAACGATCTGTGGGGTCGATCTTCAAGTGCGAGGACGAACTTCGAGGACGAGGTCGATCCTTGAGTACGAGAACGAACATCGAGAACAAGGACGATCCTCGAGTACAAGGACAAGCCTCGAGTACGAGGGTGAGGTTCGTGGACGAGAACAATTTTTCAAATACGAAGACGATCTTCGGGTACGAAGAAGAGTTTCGAGGACGAGGACGATTTTCGAGAATGAGGACGATCCTCGAACTTCGAGGATGATTTTCGAGGACTTCTTCAAGGACAAAACGGAAATCATTTCATCCTGTTTGCCGGCAGTAAGTACAAACATTAGATGACTCCACAATTGCATTTTTTTTTTTTTTTACACAAAATAACATCACTCTTAATTAATTTGTGGGAAGTTAATGATTATTATTTTCCATCATCTTTCATTACTAGATTTAGCATAGCGCCCAACCACTCTATTTTCTTTCTTGTGATAGCACGCACATTTGCATCAGTGAGAAAGAAAACGGCAGATTAGGGAGTAATTTACATTATTTTCATTATAATACCATACTACACCATTTCTTCTATTATATATAATTGTACATAATCCAGTGACTACAAGCTGCATTATTATTTTGTGTGTGGCACTCTTTTTTTTTTTCTTTCCTCTTGTCATTTTATGTATGGTTAAGTAACTTCTAAATGTCAGTGATGACGAAGAAACCCGACACATTTTGGAACTTAAAACAATTCTATGAGAAACAAATTATTGCTAAAGAAGCTAAAATCGTACAGCATCTCGAGAGTGAAACCTGAACGAAAGAAGACACATATATTACTGATCTAGCTACTTCGGTGTCTTCTAACTTGACGCGGCAAAAAAATAAATGAATAAATAAATAAATAAAAAAATACATATATATATATATATATATATATATATATATATATATATATATATATATATATATATATATATATATATATATATATATATATATATATATATATATATATATATATATATATATATATATATATATATATATATATATATATATATATATATATATATATATATATATATATATATATATATATATATATATATATATATATATATATATATATATATATATATATATATATATATGTACGGTTTCTGAAATTATTCGGTAATACTCGAGCGTTAAGGAGTGGTAAATCATATGCCACTCTTGCGTGGCCTGCACTCACAACGGCAACTGCAAATGTAGGTTCACATACTCCTGCTAAAGCACTGAAAATTCTCTCAACAGAGACTATTGTTATGCCCTTCACGAGACAAGATGAAGACTACTCGGTTCATACATTTCTTTGCATGTGCGAAATTGTCATGCGGTAGTCGGGAACGACTGATGATGTAGATAAGAAAGCTTTTGTGAGATCAAAACTGGCACCGGGATCTAAGGCATTGCAACTGATGCAGAGCGTACCCTTTCTCCCCCGGAATCTTGGGCCGGACTATGAACTTTTCTAAGAAAAGCTGTTATGGGTTTTTGAAATTGTTCAAGGCTGACAGATGACCAGCAGGTGGACTAATAGTGTTGGGTGTGTAGAAAACATTTTAGGCCTATAAAAAAATCATGCTCATATAAAATGTTAGGCAAATAAAAAATGCTCTCCCGCTGCCAGACTATTAGGATTAGGTATAGCAGAGTTCTTCCCATTGCTTAGACATAACAAAATAGCCTATGCTGTACAGTTTTGCATAAATCTTTTATTTCTTATTTGCCTTCATACGATCTCCATCCATCTCTGTACTAGATGATTACTGTAGTATATCCATGGTTAAAGGATACACGATGTAGACGCCTGGAGTAAATTAAACAAAAAAATGTTACTGTACAGAGATATAGCGCAGCCGCTACGGCCGATTCCCGAGACAGGGCGAAGATTGAACTCATAACCAGCACGGCGTCAGGGCACGGGCCGACACGCAGGTTTTTTTTTTTTTTTTCGGGGGATGGGGGATGGATGGTGCGCGGAACTGCATGTGAACTGGAACACTGCTCGGCCACATCTAGGCATGGCCTTATGCCTACTAAATTTCATCATAATGAGCAATGAATGACACGTAGGTTACAAGCAATAAAAATAAAATAAATAGAAGTGTGTGTGTGTGTGTGTGTGTGTGTGTGTGTGTGTGTGTGCATCGACTGAACAAAAGGTGGTGCTACTGACACTAGATCACTGCCTGTCAGGGTTTATGAATATTAACACGCTCACAACTTACCCAATCACATGGGCTCAGTGTCCAGAGCCCTGCGGGTCTTCCATCTTCCGCTCACCTATCAGGGAGGAGGCAATAGCGGGTGAAACGGAAGTCACACGGTTTTATTAAGCTTGTCTATAGGGGGTACATAGTAGACTATCATTCTTGAATGAGGCCACAAAGAACGCTGCCTGGGCAGTTTTTTTTTTTTTTTTTTTTTTTTCGCGCGCCCGAGGTTTCCCAAGCCACTCTCGTATGCAGTCAACGTGTCACTTACACATACACATATTATTCTACTCATACAAGCACTCATACACTTCCCCTGGCTAATACAAATAAAACTCTAAGCTAATTCATACACTCGTGGACACTCATAATGACAGTAACACGCCTCATTCTCTACACAAACATGACACTATAAATGCCGTCGGCATTTTCCGAGCTACATCTCTGCCGTTTCTGCAGACTTTATGGCCCAACACATACAGTCTATATACATCAATATCGGCCTTCCAGGCATCTATACAACATTAATAAAGTGAAATATGTGTATAAATGTGTAATTCATGCTTATTTCTGAGACATGAGAAATTAAGACAAATAATTACATCATAACATAATATTCAGCCACTGGAAAGTTGAACAGAGGAAGCTAGCAAAAAAGGAGTGAAAAAAAAAAATATTGTGCCTAAGCCAATCACAGATGCAGAAAAAACATGTGACATAAGCACTGGCCATTCACAAGGCATCCACGGCCGTAACATCAGAATAGCGGGCATTTACTGGCCAATCACAAGGCTCACACAGCCGTGGCGTCAAAACAGCAGGTCGCAGAATCGCAGGTCAGGAAACATACTATGTCATCACTGAGAGCTTCAAACAAAGATAAAATTATATACTTTCCCATTGAAATTGGAAAAAAATATTACACTACTAGCAAAAGACTATCACATTAAACCCATAGACCGCTGCAATATTAGCTGGCATGGTACACAAAGGCCGACAGGACATCCAGGCGCAGAGTGTAATAACCTGACAGAAGTAATCATGTTATGGTAAATCGGTGTGGTTGACCCAGACGAGGTTGTCACCGCTGTATACCCTCTCTCTCTCTCTCTCTCTCTCTCTCTCTCTCTCTCTCTCTCTCTCTCTGGTTCTGCTTAGTGATGTTTAGCGGAAATATGGAAATACCAGATCACTAGAATTTCTGTGTATTTACAAGAGTTACACGGGGTGGCAAGATCACCAAACAAACCACACACCCGAGCACCGCCAACATCCTTCTGCCGGCACTGACTGTCATCGGCACCTTGACTAGCAAAAATTAACTTTTTTTATCAAATAACAAATTTATTCATTTTCATACTACATGGATAATAAAGAAAATATGTACAATCTCTCCTATTCATATATCCTTCTCTACATTTTTCAAATATGCATATTAAATAAACCTACATAACATCCGCATTCGCCTGACCTCAGCACGCACAGGCCGCACAACAACAACAACTAGCCCTTAACATCACTAGGTCACATATCTGCTTCATCCTCGCGGGAAAAAAAAAGTACCTAACCATGTTATCGTGTTGCATTGACTGTTTGCAGGGGAATATTGAAGCTGTCGCTGAGCAACTCTGTCAGCGCAAAGCCTAACATACTCATGGATGAGAGTTTCTGACACCCTAGAACAAAGTAATTTGACTGAAAATAATGATAAGAATAGAGACCAACAAATTGGGCTAAAAGATTTAGGAAGAGATTTTTCTGCAAGCCGAAGGGAAGTGTATTGGAGTGTATTGGTAACGTAAGTTAGCCTTATAAAGGAGATATAAAAAAAATAAAATAAATAAATAAATATAGTGGGAAATAAACTAGAAGATATGTGAATAGCGAATACCTCGTACCTAATGAGATTAGGAGACATAACATGACAAAAATCGTTAATTGCATAATGATTCCAAATCTTTTGGAGCGTTGTATCGCTCGGATAAACAACTAATGGCAGCTGTGGAAGAATAACTTATTTGTAGGAACATCGTCCGTCCTTGCATGGTTGTACTATGACCTCGCAAACATTGTCAATAAGGGGACGAAAAGCAAAAGGGGAAGCATAAAAATTATATAAATTTGAGTATAACAACGCATAATGGTGCAAGTCCACCATCCGGGCATACACTGACACTGAAAAATGACATACACTGAATAACTTTAGCAACCAGTATGAGGGTAGTAGGCTTTTTATGCAGAAAAAGGAACGTGGATGACGACAGCATTAAGAATGAGAACTGCTTCCAAGACGGTAATAATGTTTAATGCTGTCTTCATCGAACAATGGTCGTAAAGTGTAAGTAACCTGTTCCAGCTCGTGTGGTTAGTAAGTCCGCCGCAGGGAAAGGAGAAAAAGTTGTGTCTCTCCCCTGCATGAAGCAGATTCCGATTTAAAATCGGCTTATAGAAAAGAACCGAGTGTAAATAGACAAAACAAAAAAAGTCAAGCGTCTGATCTACGAACAAAAATTCAGTTAGATCATCCATTCGAAACAACCCCCGATGAGCACAGTGCGAAGATTAATAGCTTGTAGAACAGTGATATGGTTGTTATTGAGGTTTTTTGACTTGCCTGTTAGCAGAAGCAAGATTCATGAAATAGTTGTAGTGTTCGTGTATTTCAGGTACAACGCTGTCCATAGTAACCCCCAAAAGCGCCTGAGAAATCCCTGTCATGGTATTAACTAACCTATGTTTGAAATGAGATGGGCATGCATGCCTGTTACAGTCATACATAGCTGTTGGAAGTCGGTGAAAGAGGAATGAGAATCTATAGTTCAAAAGATAATGCCACCTAATGCCAGAAAAAAAAATGCATTGGGAATGCCTGGAAGAAAGTATAAGTTTAGTTTTGAGTCGGAGATTGTAATGATCAGCGGCATGAGAAGGATTGGAAGAATATGACAGGGAGATTACTCGGCTCGTACTCGTACATATATGCATCCGACATCGGATCAATAACCTTTTTTTTTTTTTTTTTTTTTTTTCAACCTGTCGTTATGAACTATTTCTACAGTATTGAGGTAATGATCTAGGAGTTTAAATTTATTGCTATGGCTCTCCTGGGCAATTAAAAGCGGACCCATGAGCTTATGTGACAATTTGGATTCCCTGTGGGTGCTTGAACCATCATGGTATCTCCCACTTTTAAGGTGATAGCAGTTGCACACTTGTGCTGTTGAGTCATCATTTCAGTTTTTCTTAACCTTTTTATGTATATCAGTGAAAACTCAGATGTTGTGAAGTCTAGACATCTGTATTATAGACTGGTTTTGAAGGACCCTCCAAAAATCGTAAGGCAACCTCTTATCTACAGTATAGACTATATAATGTAGAGTTTTCGCAGTTGATTCACTTACCGAACCATTTATGCAACCTGCGACCTACGGAATCCAGTCCTACCAATCGTTGTGTAAGCTATTTAGCGACATATCGGGAAGCCTCAAGAATCTTCCGATTTGCTCTCTCCATTAGTCCGTTCGTACTTGGATGATAAGCACGGTAAATGTCCGTTTGATATTGTTGCGACAAGGGGTGACGTTGGTACCACTGTGCTGCCGGTTAGTGAAGTTAAGCGTTGGCAATGATGCAGTAGCTGCTAGCGGAGGCACCCTGGAGAGACCGGAAGTGGCATGGAAGGTGATTGGTCAGGAAAGCAACAGCGTGCTGGCCAATCACGGAGGGACAGACCTTATATATGGAGTTGTGGCTGCCCCTAAGAGAGAGAGAGAGAGAGAGAGAGAGAGAGAGAGAGAGAGAGAGAGAGAGAGAGAGAGAGAGAGAGAGAGAGAGAGAGAGAGCCCGTTCACCGTCTACGCAACACTGGTGCCAACAATTTGCAATACGCTCCCTTTGTGTTACGCTACGGGCTAGTCGCCCGCCGCTACCACTATGTGACTGCGCCCCGGGGCATGCTGTGAGGATTGTGTGCCCTGGAAGTCTGAGACAGTGAGTACCTGACACCGAGGAGTGTGTAACTCCCGCGTAGTCTGTTACGGCGTGGACCACCGAAGGAGACAATTGTGTGACGCTGTTGGCGAGCTGTGACCCTAGTATGCTGTTCTGTGCCGCTGTACTGTGAGGTGGGACTCGCTACCCAGCGATATAGACGCTTTGCTGAATCAGGCCGGTGGTGCGATCCTTAGTTGTAATGTAGCGCATTAGTGTGGCTCGTGTCGTACTGCTCTGTGCGGGCAATAAAGCTAGGAATGCCAGTGAGACAGTGTTTTGTTGCCCTTCCCTCTCTCCGTAGTCTGTGGGGTCCAGAAAGGTGCCGTGTGTGCGTTCCTCGCACCCTTTAGCCAAACGAACCCAACAACGACAGCAGTTATAAATCTATGTTGTGTGTGTTGATCGCCCTGGGCTGCTGCAGTGGTGTGTACCTGAAGGCGCCTGAAGGGTGAAGGGGCGTCCACAGCAATATTATATATTTTGAAGAGATCTCTGTTTGCAAAGTATTTCGAAATTCAGAGTCATTACCACTATGGAGAAAACATGATGCGGTGTAAGGAGAAAAAGATGAGTGACTAGTTCATGAGCATTCTCGGGCTCTGTCTTAGAGTTGACGGGCGACAAAATTACAAAACGGGTAAGTGATTTACACAAAATAAGATATTGGGAAACTTGATGACTCTTTAGAAATTGTAATAAGTCAATGAGGAGTTTTCAGAACTAGTGGTTGTCACCAGGTGGCAGCACAAACACAAACTCTTCTCTCACATACAAGCAATATCAGATATACCTACAGTGTTATTCTATTTACATGAAGATGCAATGGGCTTATATAATTTATTTTTTCTACATAATCCCTTCTAAGTAGTAGCACAAGTAAAAATCAAACTCTTTTCATGAACAAATGTATATAAGTTGATTTTCTAGTGAATCGGCATTTAAATTTATTTGGTCATCTTAAGATTTCCAAATGAATACACTCTTGATTGGAACCGTCTTAATCTAGACGACAGTAAACATAAAGGCAACATGTCTGTGACATTCAAAAGTCCAAATTACATAGATCTCCTTCTTAGTTTATGGAAACGGCAATTTTAATAAAAAAAAAAAATGGCAACTCGAGTGTCCTGGCGATAGTAATGCTGTATCTCTAACGAAAACAAACACCTGACTCGGCTGCGCTGGTTGAACTTAAGAATCACGTTGTTGGACAAGAAGTTGAATATTGCTGCGGTGCCCATCTCCACTACGCCCTAAGCAATGGATTACGAAAGCTGGACACTACAGCAACAGCAGGATCGCCTGAGAGATGTTTGTTTTGGTTCTCAATTACTCTGCCTTGTCGCTCGCTTCGTGAGAGGGATGCTAAAATCCCCACACACACAAAAAAATAAAAAATTAGAGCCATATATCACGATGTTACTGAGTAGGTTGTGTCATACTATATAGTATAGTGTGATTTTTTATTTTTTTCATTGTCCTAATCAATAGTTTTTATACTTGTAAAATGCTTTATTTAAGATAATGCTACCAGTTTACTCGATAATCACACACACACAAAAAAAAAATAATTTGACCACATTCTCTCAATATTATCCATACCGGATATTGAAAAGTCGATACATCATTTCAATAGTATCATGATGATTAATGTTCTATGCATCTTTACGCACCTGGGATTTACTACAACAAGATTTTAGCTCTCTTTCCTATAGTTAGATGAGCAGCAACGACATCTAGTGGTTTAGTTCCGAAAACTCCTCATTGCGACTACATCCCATGGCTGTTCAAGTGGTGATATCCTAGAATTCGCGCCGGGCCAGAAGTTACCCCTTTAAGCTTAGCGCAGCTGAAGGCAACGGGCAGCATAATCCAATACGTTTACTATCATTTGAGGCCAATAACATACACAAAGAAAGGCAGCTAGGGTCTTGGGTACCCAGCTGTATGTTGGTCGTGCAGAAGTTGTAGAAAACTTCCGGAATAACCAAAAATTCTTTGATTCATCCCCTTGAGGGCTTCATCTGAATAATGCATTGTCTGATAATAAAAGGAAATGCGAGAAAAGCACATGAAAAGAAGGCAAGGTAGAAAAGTCACCTAATTGCAGAGCATAAATCATTTTTACCCATGTAAGTCTCATGTTTGTGTTACTCAGCACCTTGTTCCCAAAAGAAAAAAAAAATTGTACTGGTGATGTTTGGGAGACAACACCCACCGGAATGTATCATGATAGAGCATTTGCCACCACATTCGCACGTCCCGGGGAATACTTAAACTGAAAGGAGTATTCCTGGATCGTCAAATACCAACGAGCAAACCTCCTACTGAATTTATTTTTTCCCTTGAAAACGTTAGTTACGGCGACGTGGTCAGTGAAGGCTATGGTTGTGTAACACAGTATTAGATCTCGTACTTGAATTAAGGCCCAGACAACGTCCAGAGCTTCTTCATGCGTGACAGAGTAATTTGCTTCTACCGGGTAGAGAACCTTACTTGCATAAGCAATCACACGGTTCTTACTCTTATCGGTCTTTTTTTGACATTAATACTGCACCTAATCCTAGAGAAGCATCTGTGTAGAATTCAAAGGGGAGAGAAAAATCAGGGAATGCCGCTCTTGTGTAGCACTCCAATAAAAGAAAACGTCCTTTTTGAGTAACAGACTGAAAGGAGATGCAAGTTTAGCTCAATCTTCCATGAATGGTCGGTAGTAATCTGCTAATCCAAAGGTAGATCATACATTTTCGGCAGTTTTTTATTGTAGAAAGTGTTTGACTACTAACACTTTATTGTCCATTGTGTGAATCCCTTTACCATCGACGTAACTGATAACTGATCTTGGACTTGCATTTTGACAGTTTTACCTGAAGGCCAGCTTTCTGCAGTCGTTGTAAAACGGAACGCAAACTCTGAAGGAGTGATTCAACTGTTTTGCTCGCAATGATTATGTCATCTATGTAGTCATAGACGGAGTTCCTTAACATATCTACAAACAACATATTGATCATTCGCTGAAAAGTTAGGGGCACAGATTTCAGACCAAATGGCATGTGCAACCACTGATAGTGCCCTGTTGACGTGCAGTGACTTCTCTGGACTCCTTTGCCATGGGCACTTGCCAGTATGCAAGAAACAAGTGGTATTACCACCACCTAAGGAGATTAACAAGTCACTGAAGACAGCTAGAGAATAACGATCATCTTGTATACCTCTTTTACTTTCTTAAAATCAATGACTGGGCGATAATTACTGTCCTTCTTAGGAACAAGGAAGAATGAACTATTCCATGGAGAATAAGCAGTGTTCGATTACTCCTTGATGTAGCATTTCTTTGAATTTCTCGTTAGATATTGCCCTCTGGCTATGGGGTAATCTGTAGGCTGTAATGTAAACTAGTTTCGTGTTTGGTTTGAGTAGAATACGGTGTTCTGCACTATCAGTACTATCAAGGGGTTTGTGCAACGTTATGGCGTCAAGATTTTCCTTAAGAAGAAGCTTCAGCTTCGGGTAGTCCACAAAATCAAGAAGCAAACTTGGGGCTTATGCCTCGATGTCAGCGACGGAGTGCACCGCAACGTCTCAATCTGTAGGAAATTCTCAGGGCGTTGGCAACACCTTTCGATCATACACCAACCCATCCTCAAGGTAGACTCCATGTTTCACACGTACTGGTCCTCCCGTTTTACTACTAATGCAAAAGTCACATAAGCTTCACAAACAGTGGAAAGAGTTGACTCCATCGCAAGACACTAAGTTTACTGGGACCCGTGAAGCATATGTCACAACTGATTAGCGCATCATAAATCGTAATAGGAATGTGCATTGCTACGCGATCCGGAATTTCATGTTTACCAACAACTGTGGCTTTAACACATTTCCAGTTTTCATGTGGATTGAAGGTAGTAGAAAGTACATAAACAGAGGGAAGTACATGCCAGGTACGTTATGCTTTCTAGAATTACTTGTGTTTTATTTAAAGTTTTACCTGTTATTTGGATCATATTCATTACTGCTTTATTTAACAATGTATTCGGAATGGATCTTATCATACAAGTTGGATAACGTCAAAGCTATTCACTTTACATAAACGTGGATCCAAAACAGTACCAAACAACAGGACTAGCTATATGCGATTATAATTCTTGAGTTTCTTTTCTAATTTAGCTTTCTCGATCTTAGTAACTCTTTTTATGCAGGCGATGACAGAAATGGAGAAGACCTGCTTCTTTGGGAATCTATTTGCATGCAACAATAAACACCCTCTGTCAGAAGCATCATTGAGAAAAATACTCAGAGCCAGCAGACAGTATGCTGATGGTACACACATTGAATTGGAAGACCAACAACAGCCTAAGAAGAACTTAACAGTCCATGCTTGCCATAAGTGTGTAAATAAATAATGCCACCCAAAGACAATTTAGAACGCTTTGTGGGTAAAGGGCCAAGAGCTACCATGTTCTTCTAGCAGTGAGCCTAAAAGAGTAAGAAAATCACAACACTCAACGTTCATTGCTCTACAGCACTGTCTTTTTTTGTGGTGAAAAATGTGACACTTAGAGAGAGCCTAAAAATCAAAGTTGGTGGCGAGCTGTGTATGTTTGCAGGCAAGGCGATACTCAGGGCAACAACGGTCTAAAGGAAGCTATCTTAGAAGTATGTAGCATTATCAAAAATAAACAAGCTGAAGAAATTCAGGTCCGACTTTCAGCAGTTCTCGCTGATTTGCATGAAGCAGACATAAAGTATGTTCATTGCAGATCTAAATTCTCGAATTCAAGGAACATACAGGCTGCAGTTCGAGAGGCATCAAGCCCCATAAGTACAGAACTACTGAACACAATATTTCATTCTGTTACCAGATTCATTGACAGAAATAGGCCAGGCATCTACAGTATAATACATTTAACATATTCAAAGAATACATAAACACCGTTGAAACATGTTTTTCTTTGAGACAGTTGATGGAAACGTTGGCAGATTATTTAAGGGGATACTTAATTATATTATCTTCCCGTGGGATAACAACAGTATTAGCTTTAAAATCTAGTGCAGAAAATTAGCTACATATGTTGCCTGATGATATTGTTGACATCGATATGGTAATTGATGAAATAGGGAAGACAATATCCTGAGAAATAACCGACTTTCAGACAGATAAAGAAAACTGGCTGATTTAGTTTCCACGCCGCAACACCGCGATCATATAGCGCCGCTACAAAACTTTAAAAATAACAGCGATTACAGGTTAAAATGTTGATGTTAAAAACAAAACTGTGGTATGGTATTTTTTTTTTCTTATTTATAAATCACTAAAAATGTAAGTATAGAAAACGAAATGGGATTAACCCCAAAAAAGTAAGGTGCAAAAAATAAGAGGGATGGTATTTCAAATAATGAACTTAAAGTGAAAGGGTACCGAACCCACTGACCCAGAACAGTTCGTCTGGCGTTTTTTGTCATGTGCCCAAGACACTGACTTTACTGACCCAGGCCCCAAGACTTAGCCTTATCCGTTACGTATCTTCCTCACTTGCCTCCAGGTTCTCCCATTGCAAGGATAAAATTTCACCCAATACTATATTACTGGTAAAATATTTAAAAGAAAAATAATTAGAAGGTAATATATAATTTGTTCAAAAGTCCAACCTTCTCCACAAACATAAGAACATCATATTCCGGGAAAAGAGCCCTCTCTCCAGGTATCAGCCACATTTGGAAAGTCCCATCCTCATCACGACAACGGAAAAGGTATCGTTACCGCAGCTCCACCAGGCTGGGACACTCGACTAGAAAGTGTCGCACTGTAAAGGGAACTTAGTAGTCATCATAAAATGGTTGGGTTTCCCGGGACATGTAACCATGAGTGAGACGCGTGTGACTGTCCGGAGACGGGCCAGTGCATTGTCTGACAGTGTTGCCGCCTATATATATATATATATATATATATATATATATATATATATATATATATATATATATATATATATATATATATATATATATATATATATATATATATATATATATATTTTTTTTTTTTTTTTTATCTGTGGATAAAGGTCCAAAAAATTTGTAGAAATATGTAGGTGTCTTCAAAGTACTTCCATTATCCCTATATGTTGTCATGAATTATTTTAGTTTATTTTTTACTTAAAATTATTAAAATTATGCATTATTTGATACTGGTAATATTTTTTTTAGGTATATTATCACTGATTTTATTACCATGCATTAATTTTTTTTTTTATGTAGGAAGGATACTGGCCAAGGGCAACAAAAATCTAAAAAAAAAAATGCCCACTGAAATGCCAGTCCCATAAATGGGTCAAAGCAGTGGTCAAAAATTGGTGGATAAGTGTCTTGAAACCTCCCTCTTGAAGGAATTCAAGTCATAGGAAGGTGGAAATACAGAAGAAGGCAGGGAGTTCCAGAGTTTACCAGAGAAAGGGATGAATGATTGAGAATACTGGTTAACTCTTGCGTTAGAGAGGTGAGAGAAAGAAGAAAGTCTTGTGCAGCGAGGCCGCGGAAGGAGAGGAGGCATGCAGTTAGCAAGATCAGAAGAGCAGTTGGCATGAAAATAGCGGTAGAAGACAGCTAGATATGCAACATTGCGGCGGTGAGAGAGGGGCTGAAGACAGTCAGTTAGAGGAGAGGAGTTGATGAGACGAAAAGCTTTTGATTCCACCCTGTCTAGAAGAGCAGTATGAGTGGAACCCCCCCAGACATGTGAAGCATACTCCATACATGGACGGATAAGGCCCTTGTACAGAGTTAGCAGCTGGGGGGGTGAGAAAAAACTGGCGGAGACGTCTCAGAACACCTAACTTCATAGAAACTATTTTAGCTAGAGATGAGATGTGAAGTTTCCAGTTCAGATTATAAGTAAAGGACAAACCGAGGATGTTCAGTGTAGAAGAGGGGGGCAGTTGAGTGTCATTGAAGAAGAGGAGATAGTTGTCTGGAAGACTGTGTCGAGTTGATAGATGGAGGAATTGAGTTTTTGAGGCATTGAACAATACCAAGTTTGCACTGCCCCAATCAGAAATTTTAGAAAGATCAGAAGTCAGGCGTTCTATGGCTTCCCTGCGTGATATGTTTACCTCCTGAGGGGTTGGACGTCTATGAAAAGATGTGGAAAAGTGCAGGGTGGTATCATCAGCATAGGAGTGGATAGGACAAGAAGTTTGGTTTAGAAGATCATTAATGAATAATAAGAAGAGAGTGGGTGACAGGACAGAACCCTGAGGAACACCACTGTTAATAGATTTAGGAGAAGAACAGTGACCGTCTACCACAGCAGCAATAGAACGGTCAGAAAGGAAACTTGAGATGAAGTTACAGAGAGAAGGATAGAAACCGTAGGAGGGTAGTTTTGAAATCAAAGCTTTGTGCCAGACTCTATCAAAGGCTTTTGATATGTCCAAGGCAACAGCAAAAGTTTCACCAAAGTCTCTAAAAGAGGATGACCAAGACTCAGTAAGGAAAGCCAGAAGATCACCAGTAGAGCGGCCTTGACGGAACCCATACTGGCGATCAGATAGAATGTTGTGAAGTGATAGATGTTTAAGAATCTTCCTGTTGAGGATAGATTCAAAAACTTTAGATAAGCAGGAAATTAAAGCAATAGGACGGTAGTTTGAGGGATTAGAGCGGTCACCCTTTTTAGGAACAGGTTGAATGTAGGCAAACTTCCAGCAAGAAGGAAAGGTAGATGTTGACAGACAGAGCTGAAAGAGTTTGACTAGGCAAGGTGCAAGCACGGAGGCACAGTTTCGGAGAACAATAGGAGGGACCCCATCAGGTCCATAAGCCTTCCGAGGGTTTAGACCAGCGAGGGCATGGAAAACATCATTACGAAGAATTTTAATACGTGGCATGAAGTAGTCAGAGGGTGGAGGAGAGGGAGGAACAAGCCCAGAATCGTCCAAGGTAGAGTTTTTAGCAAAGGTTTGAGCAAAGAGCTCAGCTTTAGAAATAGATGTGATAGCAGTGGTGCCATCTGGTTGAAGTAGAGGAGGGAAAGAAGAAGAAGCAAAGTTATTGGAGATATTTTTGGCTAGATGCCAGAAATCACGAGGGGAGTTAGATCTTGAAAGGTTTTGACATTTTCTGTTAATGAAGGAGTTTTTGGCTAGTTGGAGAACAGACTTGGCATGGTTCCGGGCAGAAATATAAAGTGCATGAGATTCTGGTGATGGAAGGCTTAAGTACCTTTTGTGGGCCACCTCTCTATCATGTATAGCACGAGAACAAGCTGTGTTAAACCAAGGTTTAGAAGGTTTAGGACGAGAAAAAGAGTGAGGAATGTACGCCTCCATGCCAGACACTATCACCTCTGTTATGCGCTCAGCACACAAAGACGGGTCTCTGACACGGAAGCAGTAGTCATTCCAAGGAAAATCAGCAAAATACCTCCTCAGGTCCCCCCAACTAGCAGAGGCAAAACGCCAGAGGCACCTTCGCTTAGGGGGATCCTGAGGAGGGATTGGAGTGATAAGACAAGATAAAGATATGAGATTGTGATCGGAGGAGCCCAACGGAGAAGAAAGGGTGACAGCATAAGCAGAAGGATTAGAGGTCAGGAAAAGGTCAAGAATGTTGGGCGTATCTCCAAGACGGTCAGGAATACGAGTAGGGTGTTCCACCAATTGCTCTAGGTCATGGAGGATAGCAAAGTTGTAGGCTAGTTCACCAGGATGGTCAGTGAAGGGAGAGGAAAGCCAAAGCTGGTGGTGAACATTGAAGTCTCCAAGAATGGAGATCTCTGCAAAAGGGAAGAGGGTCGGAATGTGCTCCACTTTGGAAGTTAAGTAGTCAAAGAATTTCTTAGTCAGAGGAGTTAGGAGAGAGAGGTATACAGCACAGATAAATTTAGTATGAGAATGACTCTGTAGTCGTAGCCAGATGGTGGAAAACTCGGAAGATTCAAGAGCGTGGGCACGAGAACAGGTTAAGTCATTGCGCACATAAACGCAGCATCCAGCTTTGGATCGAAAATGAGGATAGAGAAAGTAGGAGGGAACAGAAAAGGGGCTACTGTCAGTTGCCTCAGACACCTGAGTTTCAGTGAGGAAAAGAAGATGAGGTTTAGAAGAGGAGAGGTGGTGTTCTACAGATCGAAAATTAGATCTTAGACCGCGAATGTTGCAGAAGTTAATGAAGAAAAAGTTGAGGGGGGTGTCAAGACACTTAGGGTCGTCGACGGAAAGGCAGTCCGACCTGGGGACATTTATGGTCCCCTCCCCAGATGGGGACTCCGAGGCTGGTGTAGGAGTCGCCATGATTTTAAAATTTTTGAATGAAGGGTGTGTGTGTTATTAGGTGCTTGTAGTTTTGTGTGGAGGAAGAGAGTTGTCTTTAGAGGGCAGGCTGTGACTACCCCCTTGTGTTGTGAGACACAAAGGGAAACGTTCAGTGAGGTCACAGCTGGGTTTAATGATAAGTTCACAGCACCCCCTGAACAGTGCTTTAGACCTCACTGGGAGTAATTATCGTTTCGGCAGGTGTTTTCCAGTTTATTGCTACTTTTTATCAGTTTAATGGGGAATCGAATTATGTGTGTAATAAAATGGCCGTCTTTGGGGCCTGTTTCCATGCATTAAAATATGGCAAAATACATGCTCTACCATGCAAGTTTCATCCATTTAGTTGATAAGACAAACACATTTTCTTAGCTCTTTGTCGTTTGCGAGGAGTTTTATAACAAAGGTAACTTGGATGAGTAGCATGAAGAACAGTCTACATTCTTTTTCTTTAATTAGACGATGGCAAAATACCTGTGTTGTAGATATCTTACCATGCTCATTTATGCCAATTTATTGCCAACATCATCTCATATTATTATTATTATTATTATTATGATTATTATTATTATTATTATTATTATTATTTGGTATTCATAAGCTATATAATGAGAAACTTAAGCTTGTGGGGAAAGACATAGGGTGGAATTAGCTGGAAGGCTGATTCCAATAAAAAATCCTTCCTATCTTGTTTCTATAGGTTAATACACTTATGAAAACGATAGTGAACTGTAGTGCAAATACCATTTTAATTTATGGGATTATATATATTTTATGTATGTAACTCATTAAACCTAACCTCAACCTTATTTCACCTAACCATTAAACTGATCAAACTAAAGCTTCATTTTACTTCATATAACTTCTTAGCTCATTAAACCGATGAAACTAACTTTAACCTTAATTTACCTAACTTTAACTCATTAAACCTATCAAATCTAACTTTAATCTTATTTCACCTAACCTTAACTCATTGAACGGATCAATCCAAACCTTAATCTTATTTTCCTTAACTTCAATTCATTAAATTGAAACCTAACCTTAATCTTACTTAACCTAACTTAACATTATTAAACTGATCAAATATAACCCTTTTATGGGACTGGCATTTCAGTGGGCATTTTTTTTATTAGATTTAAAAGAAAAAAATTATTAGATAAAAAAAAACCTTAACCTTACTTAACCAGACTTAAACATATTAAACCGATGAAACCTAACCTTAACCTTAATTCTCCTAACTTAAACTCATTAAACCAGTCAAACCAAATCTTAACCCCCTTCTCCTAACCCCTATCTTAACTTATTCTCTTCCTTAGCGTAATCTTGGTCTCTTTCTCGATCTCTGCTTCTGTTCTGTAAGCACAAAATATGCAGACTGGAAAGCTGTGTGTGAAGATATATATGTTTGCATACTAGGTATTATGTAAACATATGAAGGATTGAAGAGCATAACAGAATTTTTATTCTCTCTCTCTCTCTCTCTCTCTCTCTCTCTCTCTCTCTCTCTCTCTCTCTCTCTCTCTCTCTCTCTCTCTCTCTCTCTCTCTCTCTCTCTCTTTTACACAGCTTCCAAAGATGGAAATTCACACAGGTGCAGGGCAATTAGGTGTGATAGGAGAGAGTTCCTGCTTTGCTTGGAGCAAACTGTCATACTGGTCACTACAAAGTGAAGCCTTTTCTCTCCTTTATCAGGGGCCAAGGGGCTAGAAAGTGAGACCTAAACATTCTGTGACGCTGACCACACCTGCCTTCAAACACTCAACTGCACATCCATCCATACCTGGTGCTCTTCCACTTTTCATCTCTCAAACTGCTGTCTGAACCTCCTCCTTCATTATACATGCTCATTTAACCCCCTTAGCACATTAATTCTAATGTTTCTCCCAAATACCCGAATCCCAGGCACTCTCTCCTGCTTAATACTGACCTTTTTTTTTTTTTAATACCCTTCATCCCTCCGTCCTCTGCTTTCAATAGTTTATCACTACCAGATGATCCTTTTCCTTATTTTCTTCACCTTCCTCTTTCCAGAACATTTTCTTATTCTCCTGAACATTTTCTGTTAACTTTCTTCCTTATCTTTCATTAGCCCTCCATTTAGCATCACACACAGCCCTTTTTCTTTGTATTCTGCTTTCCTTGCATCTTTCATATGACTTTCAATGCTTCCATTCAATCCTTACTTTTATTCTCTACAGCTACCTTAGCCTGTCTACATCCACACGATACAAAAATGTATAATACAGATCAATACCTACGTATTTGACAGTAAGTAAGAAGAAATAAAACAATGCAAAGATTTAATACTTTTTCTTTCCAATCATAAAGGCACTTACCTCTTACAAATTGTTTCCTAACGAGGCACACTTCACCTCTAAAGTTCACGCCATGGAGGCACGCATAAAAATTATTCCTGACTATTTGTTCCTGTTTCTGTCTCACTCATTCATTTTCAGAAATTAATACATCCATTATATTAGGAAAATCATTCTGAATTATATCTTCCCCATCAAAAGGCAAAATTAACCTACTTTTAACATCTATGTCATGCATCACCACACATGCAGCAATGATGGCTTTGATGGTGTCTAAATATATTCTAATTTCCATACCTAAATAGCGTAATCTTTTTAGCACACCAAATGCTGACTCAATTACTTTCCTTTTCTAAGAAAGGCTAGAGTTAAGTGCTCTCTCATGGGCACCCCTCAGAGATGACACCGGAGTCATTACAAGTGGTTTTAGTAGTAAAGCAGGATCTCCAAGTAAATGATATTTAGAATTAAGATTGTCTTCCAAAGTCTATTATAAAAAAAAAAAAAAAAAAAAAAACTGCTGTCATTGACACTCCCAGGCAAACGAACAACAACATTATGAAACAGCAACTCAGGCCCACACACATCTTGCACACTGAGAGAGAGAGAGAGAGAGAGAGAGAGAGAGAGAGAGAGAGAGAGAGAGAGAGAGAGAGAGAGAGAGAGAGAGAGAGAGAGAGAGAGAGAGAATGTGGAACTTTCCACTCGTATCATGCATAATATCAATGTATTTTGGGTTTGTGTTGTGATTTGTGTATAAATTGTGAAATTACATTAAATGGTAATTAAGGTCAACCTAGTACAAACTAAGTATTATTTATCAAATTAAATAAAAGCAAGGTAGAAGTGTACGAAAGGCGTATATCTCTTGTTTCTGGCGTGGGAGTGAATTTGCCTGTTTCATTAGCAGTCGTTCGCCATCAGCCACCAGATAACCAGTCATTTAAACACGTATTCTCACGACTCTACCGGCTACCTGCAGTTTTATTCGCTAAATTAAGAACTTAGAAGATCGGAACTATTGGATAATCTCAAGGAAACTTTCTTAGCTACGAAACACGATCGGCCACCGGCAGTGGAAAACTAGCAACTCCAATTCACCACCCTGGACGTCACCACTCGCCGCTAGCACTGATCACAGTTTTTAGTTATTTATAGTTATATGCAGCGGTACCTTATGTGATGATTTGCTAGCTGGGAAACAATAGGGTGAGTGTTAAGGTGAAATAGTTTCCATACTTTTGGTGCCCCAAGTGAAGAAGACAGGCTTCCTTGCCAATAGTTCGAAAAGTTTCGTGTTCCAATAATTGAGAATACCAACCCTTCTGCAAACTCACGGAGGTGAAATTAGGACATTTCGACGTCTTGGGACCAGAGCTGAAACCTCTGACGATGATCGAAGATTAAAATAGGTGCTAGATTAGCCTCACAAATTAGCCATATTGATCCTGGATAGCAGTGATATAAACCGGTAAACCGGACCTCAGGGAGGTAACGGAACCCATTAAAGGCATAATTAGACAATAAAACCATAATTAAACAATAAAGGCATAATTAGACAAATACAAAGCCACTGTTCCTCTGAGGTTGTTAAAGTGCAAATAGAACATAAAAGTATAACGGCATCTGGCACGGAATAATGTGCACCGGAACCGAATAGGTAGAGATAGGTGTCTCACTACATCAGAGAGATCATGAACCGAAAATTGATGGATAAGACCCTGAGTGCATTTATAAAAAAAAAAAAAAAAAAAAAAAAAAAAAACTAAGCCCATCCTGAAACAAGTTTAAACACCGCTGAGTTCAGTTGAACCGCAGGTGCAAGCGACTACAACAAAGTCACAAGTGAGTTAGCAGGCTACTAATCAATTAACTACCAAATAATAATAACTTAAGATTGATTCCAAAAACATGTCTATCAAAATCTTAAGGAAATCTTAAGCAGCAAAACAATATTGGTTGACAAGAACTATCAAGGAAGGTAATGAGTTAATAGGCAGTGATCAATTAGCCTTAGCTAAATTACAGAGAGTAATAGAAAATGGAGTAGCTATCAAATTACTTTCAACCAATTAAAAGTTAAATTGCCAAATAAGGATGATTCTGAAGCCTATGATCAAATTATTTCAGATTATGAAGAACAAGACACATTATAGTGAACAGTTTACTAAATTTGGAGAACAAATAAACAATCTGAGAAGTAACTTAACTAACAACACCTCTCCTAATTCCACAATGAGAGGCCAACCTAATGTAACATTACCAACCATAACTTTACCGGAATTCACAGGAAATTCTGTGATAAATATAAGGGTTTAGTCCATCAAAGACAAGATATTACTAAGATTAATAAATTATTCTATCTGTTAAGCCAACTAGAAGATACCACCTACCTAATAATCTCAGAATTAGCTATTACTGAAGAAAACTATGATATTCCTATGAAATTGCTCAGAGAGAATTATGATGATAAGGAGCAAATAACCAGCAAGCTGGTCTATAAACTCTTAGATTTAACCTCACCTAATCATAATGACAAGGATTACACCTTTTCATGATTAATGTAAATAGCATATAAGAATCCCTGAAGTTAAATAATAATATTGAGGATGGAGGCTGGCTCATAAACATCATAATACAAAGGTAATTAAATAAGAAAACACTAAAAATGTTGAAATTAAAGTACCAAAAGAGCCACTTCATGTTAAAGAAATAGATGAATCACTGTTGGAGATTTGTAAGAACATGAGCAATGATGAGGTATGTAAACCAAGTAAACTGGACTCTAATAACAAAACATACCGTGAACGGGTGAATAAGACCCCACTTTATAAAATGAAGTGAATCCAGAACAAACTATTACCTGGTAAACAAAACCAAGCTAAGTTATGGGGACATAAAAACAGTAAGTACTTTTCTACCACAGTGAAGAAGAGGCCAGAGATACCACCAAATACTAATAACAGGACAATAGCAAGACCTAAAACTCCAACAATTAAGAAACGTATGTTTTGGTCCGAACAGCATAACCCAGTACACTGAAGCAATTACCAATGGTTAGAGAGGAGAGTAAAGAGACTAATAGATTTAGGAAGGTGCACATTATACCTAAGTGAGTCACATCAAATAAAAGACTGTAAAACAAACGTGTATATGTGCCCTATATGTAAGAAAGGTGTTGCCCTATGTGAAATGATAGGGTAAGATACTAAAATAATTCCCTCACATAATGAGACCAATAATAACCATCCTATCTCTCCTGCAGCAGTTCCGATAGCAGAAGTAGACGTTAGTAGTCAAAGATTACTAATGAAAGCCAAGGTTCTGTTCGACACAGGAGCACAGAGAAGTTTCATAAGTAAGGAAACCGTAGCAACTATAAACCTTCCAATAACAGGACAAGATCAATTAAAGATTTTAGGTTTCCCAACTAATAAAAATACCCAAACTTATGACACAGTAAGACCCATCATAAAATTAGGTAAATTTAAAACAAAGATAACAGCGATGGTGATTTCAGACATGAACATCAATCTAACCATCAAAGGTTATAAAGAGACCCTTGACTTCCTAAACACAAATGCTATAAAATTAGCTGTTTAAAACATAACATCAAATTAGGTGGGTCCAATTCAAATAATAATAGGTTCAGATTAATATGGGAAATTTGTAGGGAAGACCTCAAGGAAATATGGTTTTCAAATGTTGATAACTGGTAGCGGTAATCTTATGGTAGGAGCACTGTTACCTGTTAAGGGTTTACTACCAACTCACATATAAGAACATAAAAACATAAGAAATAAGGGAAGCTGCAAGAAGCGACCAAGCTTACACGTGGCAGTCCCTGTATGAAACACTCCTACCTATTTCCATCTGTTATCCCCATCCATAAACTTGTCTAATCTTCTCTTAAAGCTCTCTAGTGTCCTGGCACTAACTACATGATTACTGAGTCCGTTCCACTCATCTACCACTCTATTTGAGAACCAATTTTTTCCTATTTCCTTCCTAAACCTAAATTTTTCAAGCTTGAACCCGTTATTTCTTGTTCTTCCTTGGTTGCTGATCCTAAGAATTTTGCTTACATCTCCCTTGTTATAACCCTTATACCACTTAAAGACTTCTATCAGGTCCCCTCTTAACCTACGTCTCTCTAGAGAATGTAAATTTAACCGCTTCAACCTCGCTTCGTAAGGAATACTCCTCATCCCCTGAATCCTTTTAGTCATTCTCCTCTGTACTGATTCTAATAGACCTATATCTTTCCTGTAATGTGGGGACCAGAACTGCACAGCGTAGTCTAGATGAGGTCTGACCAGCGCCAAGTATAACTTTAATATTACTTCCGGCCTTCTACTTTTAACACTCCTAAAAATGAATCCTAGTACCCTATTTGCCTTGTTTTTGGCTTCTATGCATTGTTTCCCTAGACGGAGTTCAGAGCTAACTATAACTCCTAAATCTTTCTCGTACCCTGTAGCTACCAGAGTTTGGTTGTCTAATGTGTACCTATTGTGTGGGTTTCCTCTACCTACGCTAAGCACTTTGCATTTTTTGATATTAAATTGCATTTGCCATCTATCCGTCCATTCATTCATTCTATCTAAGTCTGTCTGCAAGGCGATGGCATCCGCTTCTGACCTAATTAATCTACCTATCTTTGTGTCATCCGCAAATTTACTAACATCGCTACTAATTCCACTATCCAAGTCATTGATATATATTAGAAATAATAATGGCCCTAATACTGATCCCTGTGGCACCCCACTAATGACATGACCCCACTCGGATTTCGAGCCGTTTATTAGCACTCTCTGTCGCCTGTTACCAAGCCATGACCCTATCCAACCTAACACCTTCCCATCTATCCCGTGCGCCCTAACCTTTCTCAGGAGCCTTTGATGGGGCACCTTGTCGAATGCTTTACTAGACACACAGTAGACCCTGTCTTTGTGTCACCAATCCAGTCTCTATCAGTAGCCTGAATTGGAGCTAAAATTGTCCCTAGTGGACTGTCTGATATCATAGAAGAAAGGAACGAGCCTGTACATAAGTTGTGGGACTTATATTACTGTAGGAATAAATCCTAACGCTCCAAATGTCGAAGAGCAAATGACCCAAGATTACTTCAACAAAACAATAGAATACGAGTATAAAGAAAAACGATATTGGGTCAGACTATCTTGGAAGATAAATTCACAATCCCTACCAACCAGTTATATCTATGCCAACTGAATCTATATCGGCTAAACAACTTGTGGACTAAATTAAAGAAAAAAAAATTCTAGAACAATATATCATAAGAAATGAAACCGCAAGTAATTTAACAGAGAGTAGAGGAACCAGTAAATCATAACACTGGCCATTACCTCCCTCATCATGTGACAAAGAATGACTCTGTCACCCCTCCGATGAGGGTGGTCTTCAGTTACAGTTCACGGGCAACCAAGGGAACAAGCAATCTGAATGACTGTACGAGTATACGGGACCCAGCATAACGTGTTGGCGAAATTCCGTTTAAACTCTACGCCTTGGTAGCCGACATATGAAAAGCATTCCTAAGGATAAATTTGAAAGAAGAAGAAAGAGATTTCACAAAGTTCTTATGGCCAAGAGATTCGAGCGACGAAAAATACGAGTATATATATATATATATATATATATATATATATATATATATATATATATATATATATATATATATATATATATATATATATATATATATATATATATATATATATATATATATATATATATATATATATATATATATAACGAAAACATAGATATCAAGTACAAGGAAGAAAACTGCAAGTAAAATGCCAAAAAGTTGCTTTCTGCCACCGACGTCAGAGGCCTTCAGAAAAAATGTTATGAAAGCATATCTTCAGTGTGCCATCTGGAGAAGAGCTCTTCTTAAACCTCCAGATGCAGACCCCAGTGAGTATCGTTGCGAAAGGAATGAAGAAACAAAATCCCACCAGCTTGTTACACTACCAGGATCACGACAAACCAAAACCAGGTTTCATTATTAGGGTAGTCTGCTGTTCTTGTGCTGCAGAAAAAAACATGCAATACCAGGGCCTGCGGCTTGTGATTTTCTGCAGTTACTATTTTTCAGACCTTTGCTAGATTGTATGCCTCCCCGCCTCCGTCACGCCTCTCTGATACATAAGACTTTCTGCTTATTCTCACCTTTATTCTGTCCACTATACTAATGAAAGAATATTTTCAATCTCAGGTCTTTCACCAGTAAATTATGGAACCTTGTATTTCATCTTATTTTCATCTATTCTATGACACGGACTGTCTCAAACAAGCAATATCAATGCACTTATAGAATGGAATTTGTCAAATTTCAGACTTTTTTGGGGAACTGGAAAGTTGAGTAGGCCTGTTTTTGTTTTTGTTTTCTTGGCCTGTGCCAATTGCCTGTGAAAATTAATGTATCAGCTTTTTGCATTATAGACATTAGGTAAACAAGATTTTCAGAAATATCATACCACAACTGTGTAGGGATTCACAAAACCGGCGATGTTTGCCTCAAATGCTGGTCTTTTATATAGAAGAATGATTTTCTCCATGTTGAACGGCACCCCGTAATCCATCACTTCCCGTCGCCAGTGTGTTAAGATGGTGGGCACCCCTATGTAGTCCGCGCCCTGTACATGAAATAATGCTACATTGTATACACACTATGTTTGCATTCCCTCGATAAATTAGTACATTTAGTAATGTATACAAGAATGATTAATATATATATATATATATATATATATATATATATATATATATATATATATATATATATATATATATATATATATATATATATATATATATATATATATATATATATATATATATATATATATATATATATATATATATATATATATATATATATATATATATATATATATATATATATATATATATTCCTTCATAAAGGAGTGGTCTCTCCTTTATTTATAGTGTAAACTGGAATCTCCATATATATATATATATATATATATATATATATATATATATATATATATATATATATATATATATATATATATATATATATATATATATATATATATATATATATATATATATATATATATATATATATATATATATATATATATATATTCCTGCATAAATGAGTGGTCTCTCCTTTATTTATAGTGTAAACTGGAATCTCCATATATATATATATATATATATATATATATATATATATATATATATATATATATATATATATATATATATATATATATATATATATATATATATATATATATATATATATATATATATATATATATATATATATATATATATATATATATATATATATATATATATATATATATATACTCGTATAATACTTAGTTGATAGACACATGCTTGGAAAAAGATGGGACCAAGCCCACTGTTTTTCTCAGCGCGGGAGGAAATGACCTTGGTAAGGTCAGGAGTGAGGAACTGATCAGGTTTCGACAGGGTTTAGATAGGATTAGGGACAAGGGAGGGATCCCTGTGGTGTGTTGTGTCTTGCCGAGGAGGGGAGTTGGTGCTGAGTGGCTGTCCAGGGTTATTACAGTGAATCGTAGGCTTGCAAATCATTGTAAGCGTAATGGATGGACGTTCATCGACAACTGGGACCTCTTCTATGGAAGAAGTTCGTGTTTTGGGCGGAACACTCGACCGGGAGGTAACTGTACTCCAGCGCTTATTTCGTTAGTCAGGAAGGAAGAAGGGGTCATGTGAGGTCGAAACGAAGGACAAATTAGTTAAATCTGGAAAGGTAACTAGCTCATGGAAGGTGAGAAATAGCTTAAGTGTTTACTACACAAATTGTAGAAGTATTTTGAATAAAATAGACTTGCTTAGAGGAATGGCGTGTGTAGAGAACCGTGATATCATTGCTTTAACAGAAAATTGATTAGATATGTCAGGAAAAGTACTTAATCCAGAGGTTAAGATAGATGGTTATACAATGTTCTATAAAGACAGGGAAAACAAGAGAAGACGAGGCGTCGCGTTATATGTCTGTGACACATTGCAGTGTTGTATTAACAGTAGAATTAAAACAGATAGCAAAACAGAGTCGATGTGGGTAGATATTAAGGAAGGACCACCGTCAGTAGTACTGGGAGTAGTGTACAGACCACCGACCAGTACAAAGGAAATTAACACCTCACTGTGGCAGGAAATAAATAGAGCAGGCAGGTACAGTCAGGTATGTGTGGTAGATTTAAATTTTAGGAATATCGACTGGAGCCTGATGGTGGGTAACAAGGAAGCAAAGGAACTTCTTAAGGTAATTCGGGATTTTTTTTTTTTTTTTTTTTAACAGGTAGTCGTAGAGCCCACAAGGGGGAACAACATTCTAGATTTAATTCTTACTAACAGGGAGAAAGCAGTCACGCAGGTAGAGGTTGGAGGACAGCTAGGTAACAGTGACCATTGGGAAATTAGGTACAATTTAAAATGGGAAGAAACTTTTAGAAGCAAAAACACTAGTAAAATACCTGACTCTAAGAGAGCAGATTTGGAAGAATTAAAAAGGTACCTCCAAGGAGTTGACTGGCAACGGGTACAGGGTGAGATCAGGTCCGAGACGGAGTTGAGAGAGATAAGGCAAGATGAGAGAGGTGAGGTGAGGTGTGAGGATGTAAGACAAGAGGAGGGAAGATTTGTCCGGAAGGGGCGGAGGAGACACAGAGTGGGAGATAGGTGTGAGTATGTTGGAGGGTCAGATCATGCTGATATGGGAGAGGTGAGGTCAAGGCGAGTAGATGAGGGAGTGGAGAGGATGATAGGGGCCGATTAAGTGAAGTAAATGTAGATGAATTGTATGAATATTTCGTAGATAAAGTGCATACAGGTCAAACATCCCGTATAGAACAATAAGATCACAAAAAAATGACACTAAATGGATGACTGTTAGGTTAAAACATTATATAGGGCGGAAGAGAAGTATATATAAGATATTAAGGGCAGGTGAAGAAGTTTTAAGGCCACAATAAAATGAGTTTGTTAGAACAGTCAGGAGGTTAACGGGGAAAGCTAAGGGCAATTATGAATTAAAGGTAGCCAGCCAGGCAAAGGCAAAAAGGGATTTTATCAGGTATACAAGACGAAGAATAAGGATACAATAGGTCCATAAATGGCAGCTGATGGGGAACTGGTTAGTTCTGAGGAGATTAGTAAAATTCTGAATGAGTATTTTTTAACTGTCTTTACCCTGGAAAACATGCAGGATATGCCAAATAGTGAACAGATGTTTAGAGCAGATAAGAATGAAAAGCTGACAGATATTTCCATAACTAAGGAGATAGCGGAACAGGAGATAGATAGGCTAAAAAAAAAAGTTCAAGACACCAGGACCAGATGAAATATATCACAGAGTACTTAAGGAATGCAAAGAGGTTATTAGTGAGCCGTTAGTTTCTGTTTTTAGGAAATCACTCGAGTCAGCTGAGGTACCAGTAATGTGGAGGCAGGCTAACGTAATACTCATCTTTAAGAAAGGAGATAAAACTTTAGCATCTAATTATAGACCTATCAGCTTAATTTCTGTTGTGGGTAAAATATTGGAGTTAAAAATAGCGAGGAACATAGGGAACATTTAGACAAACATAACTTGATAAACCAGTCACAGCATGGCTTCACGAAGGGGAAGTCTTCCCTGACAAACGTTGATTTTTTACAGTAAAGTATACGAGGCAGTAGATAATGGTGATAGTTATGACATCTTATATCTGGATTTAGTAAAGCATTTGACAAGGTACCCCATCAAAGGCTCCTGAGAAAGGTTAGGGCACACGGGATAAACTGGATACGGTCATGGCTTAGCGACAAGCGGCAAAGAGTAATAAACGGCTCTAAATCCTAGTGGGGTCATGTAATTAGTGGGGTGCCACTACCAGGGCCATTGTTGTTTTTAATATATATATATATATATATATATATATATATATATATATATATATATATATATATATATATATATATATATATATATATATATATATATATATATATATATATATATATATATATATATATATCAATGACTTGTATAGTGGAATTACTAGTGATGTTAGTAAATTTGCGGATGACACAAAGATAGGTACATTAATTAGTTTAGAATCGGATGCCATTGCCTTGCAGGCAGATTTAGATATGATAAATGAATGGACGGATAGATGGCAAATGCAGTTTTATATCAACAAATGCAAAGTACTTAGCGTAGGTAGAGGGAACCCACACAGTAGCTACACATTAAACAACGAAACTGTGGTAAGTACAGGGTACGAGAAAGATTTAGGAGTTATAGTTAGCTCTGAACTCTGTCTAGAGAAACAATGCAGAGGCCGGAAACAGGGCAAATAGAGTATTAAGATTCACTTTAGGAGTGTTAAAAGTAGAAGGCCGGAGGTAATATTGAAGTTATACTTAGCGCTGGTTAGATCTCATCTAAACTACGCTGTGCAGTTCTGGTCCCCACATTACAGGAAAGATATAGGTCTATTAGAATCAGTACAGAGGAGAATAGCTAAAAAGATACAGGGGATGAGGAGCATTCCTTACGAGGTGAGATTGAAGCTGTTAAATTTACATTCTTTAGAGAGACGCAGGTTAAGAGGGGGACCTGATAGAAGTCTTCAAGTGGTATAAGGGTTATTTATAACAAGGAAGATGTAAGCAAAATTCTTAGGATCAGCAACCAGGTTAGAACAAGAAATAACGGGTTCAAGCTTGAAAAAAAATTAGGTTTAGGAAAGAGATAGGAAGAAACTGGTTCTCAAATAGAGTGCTAGATGAGTGGAATGGACTCAGTAATCATGTTGTTAGTGCTAGGACATTAGGGAGCTTTAAGAGAAGATTAGCCGGGTTTATGGATGGATGATGATAGGTGGAAAAAGGTAGGTATATTTCATACAGGGACTGCCACGTGTAAGCCTGGTGGCTTCTTGCAGCTTCCCTTATTTCTTATGTTCTTATGTTCTTATGTTCTTATGTGTCGCTGCGCATTTGTCTTGTTGACTGAGTGGAGAGGTGGCCACGCGGAGCTGGAGCAGCAGGCCAAACGGCTGTTCGGATGGCTTGAGCATTGGGCAAGAGTGACAAGGGAAAGCGTAGGTAATGTATCTGATTGTTGGAGTAAGGGTTATATAGCATGTTCTTCAGTGTCATATTTATTACTTTTATAAATGTACATGCTAGCATAGGAAATTATATTGTGTTGCCAGGACCTACAGATGATTTGTGGAGGGTAGTGTGCATGTCCCTTTTGTTATTTAGTGTCAATGATTATTTTTTTTGTCCATATAGGTATAAGTTAGAATAGTGAACTGTATTATGTTGGCAGGACCTACAGGTGATTGGTGAAGAGTAATGAACATGGCCCTTTTCGTTTCTCACTAAATTCTCGGAGGTTACAATGTGAGTGATATGTTTGGATGTATTGAATACATATTAAAATTGTGTGAAATATGTGACTAATATTACAAGTTTCTTTATATATATATATATATATATATATATATATATATATATATATATATATATATATATATATATATATATATATATATATATTTTTTTTTTTTTTTTTTTTTTTTTTTTTATGTAGGAAAGACACTGGCCAAGGGCAACAAAAATCTAATAAAAAAAAAATGCCCACTGAAATGCCAGTCCCATAAAAGAGTCAAAGCAGTGGTCAAAAATTGATGAATAAGTGTCTTGAAACCTCCCTCTTGAATGAATTCAAGTCATAGGAAGGTGAAAATACAGAAGCAGGCAGGGAGTTCCAGAGTTTACCAGAGAAAGGGATGAATGATTGAGAATACTGGTTAACTCTTGCGCTAGAGAGGTGGACAGAATAGGGGTGAGAGAAAGAAGAAAGTCTTGTGCAGCGAGGCCGCGGAAGAAGGGGAGGCATGCAGTTAGCAAGATCAGAAGAGCAGTTAGCATGAAAATAGCGGTAGAAGACAGCTAGATATGCAACATTGCGGCGGTGAGAGAGAGGCTGAAGACATTATCTTAGTTTATGCTTTGACTTAGAATGCATATTGACTGTAATGATCTTCACAGGTTGAAATAAATGACATTACAACGACACCACGAGTTTAGTGTGAACCATTTCAGCGTTGTTCCATGATGGGTAAGGACGACGAGATTGAGGCGCTGAAGAGGAAAAGGGCAGTGGCCAGGGGCAGGTTCACCAGGAAGGCCAACCTCTTCACCACAGCACACTGTGATCAGGCACCCGTCACAGTACTACAGGGTATTTATGAAGAGACTGAGTTGGTATTTGAGAATCTTGAAGATATCAGTGATGAGCTACCGCATTTGACGGTACATAAGACGCAACTTTTTTTTTCCCAAATGTTTGGCTAAAAAAGATAGCCCTGTATCTAATATGTGAAGTTAAGACCTCCCGTAGGCTAATCATCTCCCTGACGCTCACTAATCTGGCTTACGATCAGTACTTCTACCTACTCTTACTCCATGTATCATTATTTTATTGCTGGTATTATTATTATTATTGTTACTATTATTATTATTATTATTATTATTATTATTATTATTATTATTATTATTATTATTATTATTACCAGTATTATTACTTTAAAAACAAATTATCGTAAAAATGAAAGTAATCTTACCTGTGAAGCTGTGATGTATGTTTATAAATATCAGCTGATCGGAACCCTGAATTGATGCCAACAGCCATTTGACGATGATCATAACAAAACACACCAACACCCTCACCGTTATGGCAGCAGGAGGAAAAGATCAAGCGCCCAATCTCCTACAAACTACAAGTGGTAGATTATGCCAAGGAGCATGGCAATAGAGCAGCAGCAAGGGCTTTTGAGCCACCACCTACGAAAAAAAAATAATACGTGTCTGGCGACATCAAAAAGACCAACTGAAGAGCGCAAGAAAAGCTAAACATAACCTTCGTTGCCTAGCCCAAATTATTCAGAACTTGAGGTTGACATAAAAATATGGGTGGTAAATGAGAAAAATTCAGGAAGAAGTGTTTCTGCCAAAAAGGATAATTCATGAGGCCAGGAAAGTAGCAGAACAACGAGGAATACAGAACTTTGCAGTAACAGAAGGCTGGTGTTACATGTTTATGAAACGGCAGGGTTTACTATTGCATGCAAAAACATCTATTGCACAGAAAATGCCTGCTGATTATGAGTTATTTGAAGTCAGTGATTCCAGCAGTAATGACGAAGATGATAAAGACATTTTTTGGTTTGAAGATGATGAAGACTTTTCTGGTTATGAAGATGATTAAAGTGTTTCCTCATTTTCTTACTGTGTTTTGGTTTATATTCAAGTGTAGTGGCAATTTTTTTTTTTTTTTTTTTTAAATGGGCTCTGCTTTATTCATTGCTTTATGAACTGCTGGGTTTATTTTAGGTTTCAGTGTTTTGTTACTAGTGTGGCTGCTTTGCATGTCTGTAATACCAGTTTGTTTTCAGACTAAACAGTAATGTTTTTTTTTTTTTCTGCTATAGCTAAGGTGTTTATTTATTTATTTATTTTTTTTTTTCATTTCATTATTATTTTTTTTTTTTGGGGGGTGCTTCATTTGCAATGTTTTACAATTACAATAGTATTGAGATATTTTGCTTATACTTTTTTTTTTTTTTATGGAGGAAGGACACTGGCCAAGGGCAACAAAAATCCAATAAAAAAAAATATATATATATATATGCCCACTGAAATGCCAGTCCCATAAAAGGGTCAAAGCAGTGGTCAAAAATTGATGAATAAGTGTCTTGAAACCTCCCTCTTGAATGAATTCAAGTCATAGGAAGGTGGAAATACAGAAGCAGGCAGGGAATTCCAGAGTTTACCAGAGAAAGGGATGAATGATTGAGAATACTGGTTAACTCTTGCTCTAAAGAGGTGGACAGAATAGGAGTGAGAGAAAGAAGAAAGTCTTGTGCAGCGAGGCCGCGGAAGGAGGGGAGGCATGCAGTTAGCAAGATCAGAAGAGCAGTTAGCATGAAAATAGCGGTAGAAGACAGCTAGATATGCAACATTGCGGCGGTGAGAGAGAGGCTGAAGACAGTCAGTTAGAGGAGAGCAGTTGATAAGACGAAAAGCTTTTGATTCCACCCTGTCTAGAAGAGCAGTATGAGTGGAACCCCCCCAGACATGTGAAGCATACTCCATACATGTACAGAGTTAGCAGCTAGGGGGGGTGAGAAAAACTGGCGGACACGTCTCAGAACGCCTAACTTCATAGAAGCTGTTTTAGCTAGAGATGATATGTGAAGTTTCCAGTTCAGATTATAAGTAAAGGACAGACCGAGGATGTTCAGTGTAGAAGAGAGGGGCAGTTGAGTGTCAGGTTGTGTCGAGTTAATAGATGGAAGAATTGAGTTTTTGAGGCATTGAACAATACCAAGTTTGCTCTGCCCCAATCAGAAATTTTAGAAAGATCAGAAGTCAAGCGTTCTGTGGCTTCCTTGCGTGATATGTTTACCTCCTGAAGGATTGGACGTCTATGAGAAGACGTGGAAAAGTGCAGGGTGGTATCATCAGCGTAGGAGTGGATAGGACAAGAAGTTTGGTTTAGAAGATCATTAATGAATAATAAGGACAGAACAGAACCTTGAGGACAGGACAGGAGAGAACCCTGAGGTGGGTGACAGGACAGAACCCTGAGGAACACCAATGTTAATAGATTTAGGAGAAGAACAGTGACCGTCTACCACAGAAGCAATAGAACGGTCAGAAAAGAAACTTGAAATGAAGATACAGAGAGAAGGATAGAAACCGTAGGAGGATAGTTTGGAAATTAAAGCTTTGTGCTAGATTCTATCAAAAGCTTTTGATACTCGTATGTCCAAGGCAACAGCAAAAGTTTCACCAAAATCTCTAAAAGAGGATGACCAAGACTCAGTAAGGAAAGCCAGAAGATCACCAGTAGAGCGGCCTTGACGGAACCCATAATGGCGATCAGTTAGAATATTGTGAAGTGATAGATGTTTAAGAATCTTCCTGTTCAGGATAGATTCAAAAACTCTAGATAGGCAGGAAATTAAAGCAATAGGACGGTAGTATGAGGGATTAGAACGGTAATCGTTTTTAGGAACAGGTTGAATGTAGGCAAACTTCCAGCAAGAAGGAAAGGTAGATGTTGACAGACTGAGCTGAAAGAGTTTGACTAGGCAAGGTGCAAGCACGGAGGCACAGTTTCGGAGAACAATAGGAGGGACCCCATCAGGTCCATAAGGCTTCCGAGGGGTTTAGGCCAGCGAGGGCATGGAAAACATCATTGCGAAGAATTTTAATACGTGGCATGAAGTAGTCAGAGGGTGGAGGAGAGGGAGGAACAAGCCCAGAATCCTCCAAGGTAGAGTTTTTAGCAAAGGTTTGAGCGAAGAGTTTAGCTTTAGAAATAGATGTGATAGCAGTGGTGCCATCTGGTTGAAATAGTGGAGGGAAAGAAGAAGAAGCAAAGTTATTAAAGATATTTTTGGCTTGATGGCAGAAAACACGAGGGGAGTTAGATCTTGAAAGGTTTTGACATTTTCTGTTAATGAAGGAGGTTTTGGCTAGTTGGAGAACAGACTTGCCATGGTTCCGGGCAGAAATATAAAGTGCATGAGATTCTGGTGATGGAAGGCTTAAGTACCTTTTTGTTGGCCACCTCTCTATGCTTGTTGCTTATCTGTACTACCAACTTCCTTTTAACAGAGGAGGCTGATCTGTATGTTTCAGAGCTGGAAGCAAAGAAAATTAAATTCAAAACATATCTGGAAAATGTAAAGTCTGCTCAACAGAATCAGATTCAGCAAGCCTCATTAGGAACACTACCTAAAAATATAAATATATATATATATATATATATATATATATATATATATATATATATATATATATATATATATATATATATATATATATATATATATATATATATATATATATATATATATATATATTAAAAATAAAATGATCCTTCCATTTTTTCTGGTGATTTAAGGGATTTCCCCAACTTTACAGATGATTTTGAGAGACTGGTTGTGCCAACATATGGACAGGATCAACATGCTTTAAGACAATGTTTGGATTGAATACATGGGATTTGCAGTTAGAAATCTCAGTAGTACTAGATCAAACATAAACAGTATATCAAATGCAGGAGTTCAGGAAATTGATATATCAAAGACATGCATAATATTCAGACAAATATGGAGAGATAGCTACTTAATGTTACAAAGGCACTAGCTGATTTAGTTGGCAATACCAAAAGACCCACAAATGACAGCTCAAGTCAAGCATCGTACAGGTGTTTATTTCATGAAACCAAGTCATGACACAGGACTGCTATCATTTTAAGTCATTAAGTGATGGAGATAAACTAGATAAGCCAAAAAAAAAGTACTCTGTTACTGTTGCATAAGTGGTCAACATTTGGCAAGAGATTGTACAAGAAGAGAGGGTTGTAGTGTAATGATAGACAACAAAGCCTGTGGTTTGCGGCACCAACCCTTATTACATTGGGCAAAGGTTAATGACGTGAAGTATCACACTAACAAGGTGGTAAATGACCATAAGAAGTCTAGAGTAATACTAATGGTTAATTCTGTGTATCACAATGGCATCCCTATAACAACCTTGTGGGACAGTGGACCAGACATTACAGTCATTACCTACTCAATGGAAAGAAAGTTAGGATTGACAAGAAGAGACATTCAGATGACCATAATCAAAGTAGGGAATGTGGTGGAGACCTGTGTCAGCAAGGAGTACACCATTGCTCTAATGGACCGTCTTGGCAAAATATGGCAGGTCAAAGCTTACTGGTTGGAGGAAATAATATCTGACATATGGGAGGTTGATTCACAGAAATTAAGTAAAATTTTGCAGGTTCAGCCCCATTTGTTGGTCAGACCTATAGGCAAAGTAGATATACTCATCGTATCGGATTGTTGTCAGTTACTCACAAAAGTAGTAGTGAAAACACTCGACAACCTTCAGTTATTGGAAAACCAATTTGGGTATTGTGTAAGAGGTAGCATAGATTATGGAGAACGTCAAAGCTGTAATAATGTTTGCATCACTTTGAATCATGTCACTGTTAGTGTTGAAGATTATGATATTGATGTTTCTGAGATACCCAGTTTGAAATTATCCTTAGTGTGCTTGATAGCAATTTGTAACATGGTCATGAAACATACACTTGTAAACAGGATATTGCTCTTGAATCTTCCGAGTTTTCCATCATCTGGCTACGACTACAGAGTCACACTCAAACTAAATTTATTTTTGTTGTAGACCTCTCACCCTTGTATCCCTGACCGTCTTAGAGATACGCCCAACATCCAGTGGTTCTCAACCTTGTTTTCCTCATGCACTCCTTTCACCATGCCAGAATGTCATTTCCCCCTCTTTTCCATGGAAGATCGTCTGCCTCAAAAGTACATTTCAAATAATATGCATATATTAAGTGAAAGAGGGTGGGGGTATTTGTGACAGGAGGCTAGGTCTAGGACTCTAAACAAAGTGTAAACCTTCATAAGAGTACCTGCAGACAGACCACTCTTTCCTTTGTGGCAGCCCTGTCTATGGGTAATTTATTTTGATCCTTACGGTTCAGCAGTTTCTGGTGAATGGTTTGATAGGCTGCTTGCAGCAGGTAACTGACTCATACTGAATTTGGTGCCACCTTGGGGAGCTCAAAGGCAATGAAAAAGATCAATAGTCTAACAGTTTGAGTTTGCCAATATGTGGTCCCATTTCCCCCCTTGAAAACCTGAAACTTCCCCTGTGGGGGAATTTCCCCTGGTTGAGAACCCCCTCTCTAATCCTGCTTACCCTGTTACCCTCTCTTTTCTGATTGGTTCCTCCGATCAGTTTCATTTCTGTATCTTGTTCTAAAGCTCCAATCCCTTGTCAGGAACCTGTAAGCGGAGGTGCCTCTGGCGTTTTGCCTCTGCTGGTTGTGGGGGACCAAAGGAGATATTTTGCTGATTTTCCTTTGATTGACTACTGCTTCCGTGTCAGAGACCCGTCTCTGTGTGTCGAGCGCATAACAAAGGTGATAGTATCCGTAATGGAGGTGTACATTCCTCAATCTTTTTCTCGACCTAACTTTCCAAACCTTGGTTTAACGCAGCCTGTTCTCGTGATATACATGATAGAAAGGTGGCACACGAAAGGTACTTAAGCCTTCCATCACCAGAATCTCATGTGCTTTATATTTCTGTCCGGAACCATGCCAAGTCTCTTCTCCAACTAACTAAAAACTCCTTCATTAAGAGAAAGTGTCAAAATCTTTCAAGATTTAAATCTCCTTGTAACTTACGACATCTAGCCAAAACTATCTCCAATAACTTTGCTTCTTCTTCTTTCCCTTCTTTATTTCAACCAGATGGCACCACTGCTATCACATCTATCCTTAAAGCTGAACTCTTCGCTTAAACATTTGCTAACCTAACCTAACCTAACCTTGGACGATTTAGGGCTTGTTCCTCCCTCTCCTCCACCCTCTGACTACACCCTCTGACTACTTCATGTTACCTATTAAAATTCTTTGCAATGATGTTTTCCGTGCCCTCGCTGGCCTAAAACCTTCAGAAGACTTATGGACCTGATGGGGTCCTTCCTATTATTCTCCGAAGCTGCGCCTTCGTGCTTGCGCCTTGCCTAGTCAAAATTTTTAAACTCTGCCTGTCAAGCCTTCTTGCTGGAAGTTTCCTTACATTCAGCCTGTTCCTAAAAAGGGTGACCGTTCTAATCCCTTAAACTACCGTCGTATTGTTTTAATTTACTGCCACTTAAGTTTTTTAATCTATCCTCAACAGGAAGATTTTTAAACAGCTTTCCTTACTGAGTCTTGGTCATCCTCTTTTAGAGATTTTGGTGAAACTTTTGTTGTTGCCTGAGACATATGAAAGGCTTTTGATAAAGTCTGGCACAAAGCTTTGTTTTCCATAGTACCCTTCTATTGTTTCTATCCTTCTCTCTGTAACTTCATCTCAAGTTTCCTTTCTGAACGTTCTACTGCTTCTGTGGTAGATGGTCACTATTCTTCTCCTAAATCTATTAATAGTGGTGTTCCTCAAGGTTCTGTCCTGTCACCCACTCTCTTTCTATTATTCATCAATGATCTAAACCAAACGTCTTGTCCTATCCACTCCTACACTGATGATACCACCCTACACTTTTACACGTCTTTTCATAAACGTCCAACCCTTCAGGAAGTAAACATTTCACGCAGGGTAGCCACAGAACGCCTGACTTCTGATCTCTCTAATATTTCTGATTGGGGCAAAGCAAACTTTGTATTGTTCAATGCCTCAAAAACTGAATTCCTCCATCTATCATTTTGACATAACGTTCCACACAACTATCCCCTCTTTTTCAATGACACTCAACCGTTCCCTTCTTCTACACTGAACATTCTCGGTTTTTTTCCTTTTTCTTATAATTTAAACCGGAAACTTCACATCTCATCTCTAAACAAAACAGCTTCTATGAAGTTAAGCGTTCTGAGGCGTCTCCGCCAGTTTTCTCACCCCTAACTTCTAACTCTGTACAAGGGTCTTATCCGTACATGTATGGAGTATGCTTCACATGTCTGGAGTGGGGAGCGGTTCCACTCATACCGCTCTTTTAGACAAGGTGGAATCAAAAGATTTTCGTCTCACCAACTCCTCTCCTTTAAATGTGTTTTCAGCCTCTTTCTCATCGCCGCATTTTTAAACCTCTAGCTTTCTTCTACCGCTATTTTCATGGTAACTGCTCTTCTGATCTTACTAATTACATGCCTCCCTTCCTCTGCGGCGTCTCAGCACAAAACTTTCTTCTTTCTCTCACCCCTATTCTGTCCACCTCTCTAATGCAAGAGTTAACCATTATTCTCAGTCATTCATCCCTTTCTCTGATAAACTCTGAAACTCCTTATCTGTTGTACTTCCACCTTCCTATGACCTGAATTCCTTCAGTGGGAGACTTCAAGACACTTATTCTTCAATTGTTTAGTATTGTTTCGGAACTTGATCGGGGACCGTCATCTCAGTGCTTTTTTTTTTTTTGGCCGGTGTCCATCCTACTTGAAAAAAAGAATAAATAAATAAATAATTAAATATATATATATATATATATATATATATATATATATATATATATATATATATATATATATATATATATATATATATATATATATATATATATATATATATGTCAGGAGTCTTCCCACCCTCGGCAGTGACCCCTTACACAAACTGAGCACAGGCGCCCACACCTTCAAGAACTCCGTGTGATAACTCCGCCTGAGAGCCACTTCCGAGAGACTCCACAAGCCATCAAACAAACAATCCAAACCCAACACTCCAGCCTCACCCTCGGCAACACTCTCAACAAAATCAAGTGCTTTCTGTGGTGGCTCTGCTATGTTGGAGTCAGCCCCAACACACTGACTCAAAGACAAGTTTGACTCTGATTCACCAAGACCCTCGCCAGGACTCTCGGACAGGAATTTAAGCACTCTGCCCCCCCTGCGGCATCGACATAAACTCTACACTTCTCTAGTGGCGGTCCCGCCTTATTGCAGTCGTCCCCATGAGTCAGAGATTTAGCGAGCATCCGACACTGGGGTACTCGCCTTGCTTTAGGAAGAGTAACAGAACAAACATTCAGAAACAACAGCAGCCTCCACATCTAAGAACGTTTCCTTGGATGGGGGCTGTATCTAAACTCTCCCACCTGCCAGGTCATTCCTAGAAGGAAATCAACCCCTGACACTGGCAGGTCCTCCGGTAGTGCCTCCCGCGCCTCTGCCGTCACTAGCGGGCATACAAGCCTCATCTCCGCCATAGCGAAGCTTTCCACAGCGCCAATTTCCCGGCACCAATGAGGTTGATCGGGAGCATTTCGCCTCCTGTTCACATTCCTGCACAGTGACTGCTTCCTTTAGGCTTTTATTTTTTTTCTCCCTAAGCAGCAGTACCAGTTCCTCGGCCACATTAATGAGCTGCTCCATTACCATGAGCTCCTTGATCTCACAGTAGGAGGTGGCATGTTCCCTAGCAATCCACTTCTCGAGTGTCTCCAGATAACGAACACACTCAAAATAAGAATCTTCCTTCCACAAAACTTCACCATATCGCAGCTCATAACCCCTCAGCCTTAAACTCCTCATAATCTTCCTCCTCAACTTTTCAACTGACATTCTATCATAAACTCCCTTCAAAATATTAACCACAAGACCAACTCATTTCTCCTGAGGCCTATCAAATTCGGCTGCCTTTTTCTCAAACCTCCTGAACCACTTTGTCACCTTTTCATCAAACTCTGGTATTAACTTCAAACTCCTTACCATCTGGCTTTCTACATAGTCTTCCTTCACTCCTTCTCTTCTTAAGCCATGAGGTGAATTGACTTCAATCCGCATCTTCTCCAGGTCAAACATATTAAACTTCTCAGCCTATTCCCTCTCATACATCTTCACCTCCTTCTCTGTCTCAATTATCCTCGCCTCTTCTTCGGCTTCAAGTAGCCTCATCTCTTTCTCCTTTTCGGCTTTGAGCCTCCTTGCCTCCCACTTGGCTTCTAGCCTTCTGGCTTCTCTAGCCTTCTCATTCTTGAATCTCCTTTCCTCAGCTTTAGCTTCCAACTGGAGCCTTCTTAATTCTCGCTCCTCCTTTTATCTATCCTTCTCCATCTCCATTCTTCTCATTTCCAACTTGAATTTCATTTCTTCAGACATGTCTTATGTCTGGGAGAAGCCACCAATGCTGCGGGCAGGGCTAACATGTCTGTGAATGATTGTTGTGGGACTAGGTGTCCTCCAAAAAAACTAAGTTAAATCCACACTTCCATTTCTAACAGGGGCAGGGGACTCAGGTCCTGAGCCATCCCTACTACCACATTTGCCCTCCATGGCGTAAACTGAATGTGGCCACACGAAAGACAACAAAACAAATTGAACAGTGGATTCTCCCACGTGGTGATGAAACTTCTGGCTATCTTGCTAAGGTCGCCAGTTTCTGTTACTACAAATTTCTGCCCTTCCCTCAGCTGCTTCAAATGGATTAACTCAACCCACCAAGTCACCTACGTGACTGGGTGCAGGGCTTAATATGGGTTACATGGTCCACTTTTGAGTTATGCACTTTTTTTTTTTTACCAACGGTCATAACACCAGGCTACACAAATGAGTTAGCCAGTCTATTTTACCCACAGACAAGGGAAATACAACAACAATTAATTCTCATAGCTGAGAAAGGATTGATAACCACGTCTAGGGAGAGACAGTCACAACGAGAGACAACAACATATACAGTCGAGGTATAATACCCCAAGGGAAAACCATCTTCGAGACGGATCGCCCACTGCCGGTGAGGTATTATAACACTCTCTTCCTGGTAACATAATATCCCTCCCCCATAAAAGGAAGAGAGATAAATTATCGTAAAGCTGTTTAAATGAATCCTCTACGTCAGGAAAGGTGTTAGGAACTACACCCCACCCCAAGATCGCAGTAACATTTAAAACAACAATACGAATACAGACGAGTGCCTACACACGAACAGCAGAGTAAATCACCTCTCATTGTACATGAATTCGGCTGGCACACACACGCAACCAAGGAGTCACATCCCTAGATATGGAAAACATTATAATTAACTACACTCCTGGGCAGACTACTATGGAGACTCCTATGCTACTTAGATAGGCCGGGATGTATGACCGCTAACTATTCACTTACCCTGTTAAAACAACTGACCCGTCTAACTTTTGATCCTTTCACATCTCCATGCATCCGTATTCTGACTGTATGTCTACCTCGTTTGATAGCTGGACTATGACTACCTCAAAGCATGAGAAGCGATGTGGAACGCTCTTCCACTCTGCTACTATGAAGGGGAGGTATTAGAGAGGGAGCGGGATGGTGACATACACACGGAGACACACGCCTGCTGCCTTGCGCACACTGCGAGCTGACGTAATAAGACACTTTTTTTCTTAAAATTCTAGTGACCAAACTATGGAGCCTGGATGAATATAGATTAGTGGCAGTAAAGCCCCTGCCAAATTAGTTAGGATTTGTTCTCTTTGTAAGCTTGTGTGGGTGCCATGCTTGAAAAATTGTGGTAACTGTCTTACCACCTCCGTCAAAGCGTCCTGTGTGTCTCGCGTCTTGGTAACAGCCTGGAAGCGGTCCTTTGACCATCTCGGGTCTATAATTATGTAGCTGTATACTTATGTCCTGTGTGTTATGTGTCATCAAACGCTACTAGGGTACGGACCTCGCTGCTGCGAGTATCTGAAACAAAAGGATCTTGTAATATTCTGCTAGTTTACAGCTGTCTGTTCTCTCCTCGGACTTGAGAGCGAACTGTGGGTAGTGGCCGTCTTCTGGAAGACTACAGATTGGCTGTTCTCGAAAAAAAAAAAAAAAATGCATAGTATCATGTTGGGTGTGGGTGGTTCATCTGTATGAGATAGTCAACATAATAATATACGCCTAATTCCAGTGTGTCTTTGTTACTGTCTGAGCTCATGAATTCTTTCTCAGTTTTTGTGCGAAGTTGGCGTTCGTTATACTCCCTTTCCTGTTGGTGGGTAAAACCGAGTGATGACCTTTAGAGGTCTGGTAATTGTTGGCGACCAGCAAGTACCTGGATACGCCTTGTTAGTGCTCTACATTTGGATAGGAGATAAAAAGCTGACCGAGGTAGTGCCAGCTGTGAGGAGGATGGGACCTAATCACACACACACACACACACACACACACACACACACACACACACACACACACACACACACACACACACACACACACACTATATATGCAGTACCCTGTAGTACTATAGACAACTAGACACACATTAATTATGAATCCTCTGGCTTAAGAGCTCTCAGCAGTGACTCACATTTAACGACACATAACACTGAAGACACAAGAGCAAAGCAACAAATCGACAAAAAAGGAGCCAGCGAACCGCTTCCATACACGCTAGGATACTTAACAAGCGTTGAGGGGTCGATGCAAGAGGTTATCTCTTTGAATTAGAGCCACAACCATCACAGGTAGTCTCCTGTAGAAGCTAGTCCTATCTCTGCAGGCCTGCTGCCTTCTAGACTCAAGTAATATCTAGTAGAGGGGCCCTCTAACATATATCCTCCCTAGTCCTTTTAGCCTCTCTCTCTCTCTGCCTCTCTCTTGTGTGTCTTATTCCTGGCCTTGCTCAAAATCAACTGATGAGAAGAGGACCAAGAAAGGCGTAGCTGGGCCCGCTCTGCTGCAAGGCAGGAAAAGTCATGTGACATAGGAGGAGGGGGTGGAATGACATCAAGATTATACTCCTGCAGCAGCAAACTACACTGGGTGAGTCTCACATTTTTATATTTAAAGTGGTTTAGGAATTGCAAAGGCCTGTGGTCTCCCCCTCCCCCCCAAAAAAAAATGTTACTTTGGGGATGTAGCCAGGCACATAAATCTCGAAATGATGTAGGGTGAAAATTGTAGGGAGGAGCTCTTCTTCAATAACTGAGTAATTCTTCTGAAATGGAGTGAAGTTTTTTAGAGAAATAGCAAACAGGATGATTAAATTGGTCGTCATCTGGCTGCATCAATACAGCTCCCAACCCCGCTTGACTAGCATCAACAACTAAAGCAAATGGCCTTGAAAAATCAGGCCCTTAACACGGGAAGGCTGCACAGATCAAATTTTACTTTCAAAAAGGACTCCTCACAATCTCCTGTCTAATCCCAACGACGCCCCTTTTGTAGGAGGTCTGTCAAGGGGTCAGTAAGGTAGAATACCCTGTAACAAACCGAGGTAGTATCCAGTTACTCTGAGGAACCTCTTGGAGAGCTCGGCGACAAGTCAGGGTGGGGGAACCGCCTGATTGTCTTCACTTCGAACTCGAGAAGGGTCACATATCCTTGACCCACAACATATCCTAACTAATGGGCTCGGGCCTTAACAAAATCACGCTTATTAAGAGTAACTAAGGCCAGCCTCTTGGAGTTGTACCAGCAGAGCTTCGATACTATTAAAGTGGTCATGCCAGATAGTGTCATAGATTAACTCATCGTCAATATAGACGACACAGTGTGGCACGTCTTGCACTACTGTCCATCAACTGCTGGAAGATAGTCGGGGCATTTTTGAGTCCATAAGATATAACCTGCACTGGTAAACCCCACCACTGGCCACAAAACTAGCAATTTCTTTGGCCTAGTCAGACAGGGGACTTGCCAGTACTCCTTTACAAGTTAAATTTTCGTTATAAAGGTCGCCGACCCGATTCGGTCCATTGAGTCACCTACCCTAGGCAGGAGATAAGTGTCGATCTTAGACAGTTCATTTTTTTTGAAATCTACACCTGAAATCTACTGCCTTCTCAGACCTGAGAAGGCAGTAGGCACCTGCCGAAACGATAATTACTCCCAGTGAGATCTAAAGCACTTGATCAGGAAGCGCTCTGAACGTATCAATAAAGTCAGCTGTGACCTCACTGAGCGTTTCCCTTTGTTTTTAAGTATACCAGGAGGGCAGTCACAGCCTGCCCTCTAAGGACCAATCTCTTCCTTCACACAAAACTACAACACACCCTTCGCTCCAAATTCAAAATTATCATGGACACCACCTACTCCTACATCAGACTCGGAGTTTACGTCTGGGGAGGGGACCACAAATGTCCCCAGGTCGGGCTGCTCATCCGGTATCGACCCGGGTGTGCATCCCCGGATGTACACCCCCCTTTACTTTTTTTTTTCATTAACTTAGGCACCATCCGCGGTCTTAGATCTAATTTTCAGTCTGTATAATACCACCTTTCCTCTGCTAAACCTCATCTTCTTTTCCTCACTGAAACACAGGTGTGTGAGGCAAGTGCCTTTTCTGTTCCCTCCCACTTTCTCCATCCTCATTTTCAATCCAAAGCTGGATGTTGCGTTGCGCCCCGACTTAACCTACTCTCGTCCTCACGTTTTTCAATTTTCCGGGTTTTCCATCACCTGGCTACGACTACAGAGTCACTCTCAAACTAAATTTATATGTGCTGTAACTCACCTAACTTCTCTGACTATAAGAAATTTTTTGACTACTTAACTTCCAAAGTGGAGCACATTCTGACACTCTTCCCTTTTGTGGAGTTCTCAATTTTTGGAGACTTCAATGTTCACCACCAGCTATGGCTTTAGTCCCCCTTCACTGACCATTCTGGTGAGCTAGAATTTAACTTTGCAATCCTGCACGATCTAGAGCAATTGATGTAATACCCTACACATATTCCTGACCATCTTGAAGACACGCCCAACATTTTTTTACCTTTTGCTAACCTTTAATCCTTCTGCTTATGCTGTTACCCTATCTTCTCTGTTGGGCTCCTCCGACCACAAATGTTGTATCTTATCCTATCGCTCCGTTCCCTTCTCAAAAACCCTATAAGGAAAGGTGCGTCTGGCGTTTTGCCTCTGCTAGTTGGGGGGACCTGAAGAGCCAGTTTGCTGATTTTTCTTGTCAGAGACCCTTGTCAGAGACCGGTCTTTGTGTGCCAAGTGCATAACAGGGATGATAGTGTCTAGCATAGAGGTGTACATTCCTCACTCTTTTTTCGACCTAAACCTTCCAAACCTTGTTCTCGTGCTGTACATGATAGAAAGGTGGCTCACAAAAGGTACTTGAGCCTTCCATCACCAAAATCTCTTGCGCTTTATAGTTCTTCCCGGAATCATGCCAAATCTGTTCTCTAGCCAAAATTTTTGTAAAGATCTAACTCCCCTCGTGACTTCTGGCACCTAGCCAAAAACAACTCCAATAACTTTGTTTTTTCTTCTTCCTTCCTTTATTTTAGCCAGATGGCACCACTGCTATCACATCTATCTCTAAAGCTGAATTCTTCGCTCACACCTTTGCTAAAAAGGGGCTTGTTCCTTCCCCTCCTCCACCCTCTGCCTATTTCATGCTACTTATTAAAATACCACGCAATGATATTTTCCATGGCCTCGCTGGCCTAAACCCTCGGAAGATTTATGGACCTGATGGGTTCTTTCCTATTGTTCTACGAAACTGCACTTCCGTGCTTGCGCCTTGCCTAGTCAAACTCTTTCAACATCTACCTTTCATTCTTGCAGGAAGTTTGCCTACATTCAGCCTGTTCTTAAAAGAGTGACTGTTCTAATCCCTCAAACTATCGTCCTATTGGTTTAATTTCCTGCCAATGTAAAGTTTTTAATCTATCCTCAACAGGAAAATTCTTAAACATCTATCACTTTACAAGCTTCTATCTGATCGCCAGTATGGGTTCCAGATATTGTCTAGTATGGAGACGTACATTCCTCACTCTTTTTCTCGTCCTAAACCTTCTAAACTTTGGTTTAACACAGCTTGTTCTCGTGATATACATGATAGAGAGGTGGCCCAAAAAATGTACTTAAGCCTTCCATCACCTAGACTTTATATTTTTGCCCGGAACCATGCCAAGTTTGTTCTCCAACTAGCCAAAAACTCCTTCATTAACAGAAAGTGTCAACACCTTTCAAGATCTAACTCCCCTCGTGACTTCTGGCATCTAGCCATAAATATCTCCAATAACTTTGCTTCTTCTTCTTTCCCTCCTATATTTCAACCAGATGGCACCATTGCTATCAAATCTATTTCGAAAGCTGAACTCTTCGCTCAAATCTTTGCTAAAAACTCTACCTTGGACGATTCTGGGCTTGTTCCTCCCTCTCCTCCACCCTCTGACTACTTCATGCCACCTATTAAAATTCTTTGCAATGATGTTTTCCATGCCCTCGCTGGCCTAAACCCTCGGAAGGCTTATGGAGCTGATGGGGTCCCTCCTTTTGTTCTCCGAAATTGTGCCTCCGTGCTTGCACCTTGCCTAGTCAAACTCTTTCAGCTCTGTCTATCAACATCTATCTTTCCTTCTTGCTGGAAGTCTGCCTGCATTCAACCTGTACCTAAAAAGGGTGACCGTTCTAATCCCTCAAACTACCGTCATGTTGCTTTAATTTCCAGCCTATCTAAAGTTTTTTAATCTATCCTCAACAGGAAGATTCTTAAACATCTATCACATCACAACCTTCTATATGATCACCAGTATGGGTTCCGTCAAGACCGCTCCATTGGAGATCTTCTGGCTTTCCTTACTGAGTCTTGGTCATCCTCTTTTAGAGATTTTGGTGAAACTTTTGCTGTTGCCTTGGACATATCAAAATCTTTTCATAGAGTCTGGCACAAAGCTTTGATTTCCAAACTACCCTCCTACGGCTTTTATCCTTCTCTCTGTAACTTCATCTCAAGTTTCCTTTCTGACCGTTCTATTGCTGCTGTGGTAGACGGTCACTGTTCTTCTTCCTAAATCTATTAACAGTGGTGTTCCTCAGGGTTCTGTCCTGTCACCCATAATCTTATTATTCATTAATTCATTCTTCTAAACCAAACTTCTTGTCCTATCCACTCCTACGCTGATGATACCACCCTGCACTTTTCCACGTCTTTTCATAGACGTCCAACTCTTCAGGAAGTAAACATTTCACGCAGGGAGGCCACAGAACGCTTGACTTCTGATCTTTCTAAAATTTCTGATTCGGGGAGAGCAAACTTGGTATTGTTCAATGCCTCAAAAACTCAATTCCTCCATCTATCAACTCGACACAACTTTCCAGACAACTATCCCCTCTTCTTAAATGACACTCAACTGTCCCCCTCTTCTACACCGAACATCCTTGGTCTGTTCTTTTCTTATAATCTAAACTGGAAACTCCACATCTCATCTCTAGCTAAAACAGCTTCTATGAAGTTAGGCGTTCTGAGACGTCTCCGCCTGTTTTTCTCAGTCTTCCAGCTGCTACCTTTCTACAGGGGCTTTACCCATCCATGTATGGAGAATGCTTCACATGTCTAGGGTGGTTGAGTCATACCCTTCTTGTAGACAGGGTGGAATCAAAAGTTTTTCGTCTCATCAACTCTCCTCTAGCTGTCTTCATTCTCATTCTCATCGTCGCAATGTTGCATCTCTTGCTATCTTCTGCTGCTATTTTCATGCTAACTGATCTTCTGATCTTGCTAACTGCATGCCTGCCCTACTCCCACGGCCTCGTTGTACAAGATTTTCCTTTCTGTCCTTTCCCGTATTGTCAACCTTTCAAGAGAAAGAGTTAACTAGTATTCTCAATTATTCATCCCTTTCTCTGGTAAACTAAGGAACTCCCTGCCTGCTTCTGTATTTTCACCTTCCTATGACTTCAATCTTCAATGTTTTACTGCCGTTTTGAACCCTATTCGGGGATCGGCATCTCAGTGGCCTTTATTTATTTTTTTTATTGGATTTGTGTTGCCCTTGGCCGGTGTCCCTCCTACATGAAAATAAATAAATAAATAAATAGATAAATGAATAAATAAATAAAAAGTTTAGGCTGTAGGGTAACAGGCGAACTCTAACTCACTATCTGTCCATTTGATAATACCATGGTCACGCAGATACTATATCACACCCTGCAACAACTGCTGTCTGTGGGAGTTAACACTATAAAGGGGCAGTTTCACGGGGACAGCATGCCCCATATTAATGTCATGCTCGACTAAAGCAGCTCTCCATGGGACACTGCTGAAAAACGAGGGGTATTTTCCTAAACGGTCTAGCATCTCACGCTGGCACTCTGGGTTAAAGTCACTTAGTTTCTCTTCTAGGAGCTGGACACTCTTCTGTTTCCAGTAATCCATGAGAATAGTTAGTTATGGGACAAAATTGTCAGTGTCCTCTTCATCATTCTACAAAATAAAAGTAAAGGCGCCTCATCCACGGCTAAAATTAAAGGGATTAGCTGACTATTGTAAGGAAAATAAGGCTTCAACATATTGATATGGCAGAGCTGTATTTGCTTCCGCCGATCCGGTGTGGCAACCATGTATTCTAACTCGCTTCTTCACCATGTAGGGACCGCTGTAACGTGCGACCAGCGGCTGTCATTGGATCGGAAGCAACACCTCATCCCCGGGAGTGAAACTCTGATACTTGACCTTCTGGTCATAGTACGCCTTCATGTTCATTTGAGCCTGGCCCAGGTGTGACTGAGTCACCTCAGTGGTTTTCAGCAGATTCTCCCGGGTACGTATCACCATCCCCAGCATGGATTCCCGAACCACAGCTAAGGGGGACACGCACGCGGTGCCCAAAGAGAATTTGGTTTGGCGAGAACCCCAACGACTTGGTAGGTGTCTCTCGCTCAGCATACAACACATAAGGGATCGCTTCATCCCATATTCTTGTCATGGTCTAAACAAAAGACCCACAACATCGCTTTGAAAGTCTGGTGATACTCATATTTGTCTAAGGCCCCCTGTGACTGAGGATGGTAGGCACTGGAGAGGATATGTCTAATCTTCCACTCATTCATTGTCTGAGCAAATAACTTTGGTGTGAAATTATCCCCTTTATCTAACTGTACCATAGAAGGCAGTCCAAAATGAGTAAAGAAACTTACCAAGACCTTAACGCCCTAAATTGGCTGCTCCTAAAAAGTATGGCTTCAGGAAATTGCGTCGTGACGTCCATCACTGTCAGCAGGTATTTATAGTTTGCTTTAGAGAGTAAAAGAGGATCCACCATATCGAAGAGTACTCTGGTGAAGGGAGGAACAACAGCAGGAATGGGTTTGGGAGGGGCCATAGATGGTATTTGGTTAGGCTTACCCACCACTTGACAGGTGTAACAACACTTAATTACAGTGGCAACAGTACCAGCCATACTAGGCCACCTGATATTTCTCCCCAATCTCTCCACTCCCATTGACAATGGGTCCTCATGTGCCAGTATCACTAGTGTTTCTAGAAACTTAGAAGGCACTCCTACTTGGAACAATTCTCCCTCCTTTTCCTCTCTCCACCGACGATACAGAATATGGTTCTGTAAAACAATCTTCCTCCGACCTTCCATCTCACTATCCTCACCAACCTTGGCCAATTCCCCATCATTCTGCTGCTCCTCATTTAATTCAACTGGCTCGGCCTTATGAAGGTCCCTGAGGCAAAGCCGACACCGAGCTCCACCTGTGGCGCCTTGGTACCGCCACCTTGCGGCTGTGAGGTACCTTCCTCACCAAAAGCACCTGAGCAGGTGCTGACTTATCTGGAGTAAGGAACGGTTGCCCATCGGGCTTAATCCGAGCAAGGAAGCAAGCCTGCTCCCTGCCTTCGGTACACTCTGCTGGGAAGGAAACTCCCATCTCCCTTAGCTGAGCTGGGAGCCTCCCAGTCCTCGGCATTGACCCCCAACCTACTCGACATACCTAGCTGGAGCCTGGAATGAGTATCAGGACCCACAGCCTCCAATCCAAGTGACAAGTCAGCTCGAGCGCCACCTCTGAGGGACACGCTGGGTGAGGCAAGCCAGCAAACAGACTATCCAAACCCATATCTCCAGGCTCACCCTCGGCAGCACCCCCAAAACAAATCATGTGCTTCCTATGGTGGCTCTGCTCTGTCACAGTCAGTCCCTGCTCCATGACTCAAGTATGAGTCTAACTCACTCTAACCCTTCCCAGCAGAAGGACAGGCCTCTGGTCACTCTGCCCTCACGGTGGCATCTATATTCACTCTGCATTCCTCTAGCAGTGGCCCTGCTTATCTGCAATCGGCCCCAGGAGTCACACAAAGCTCCAATCGCCTTGCCATAAAGCGAGTGATAACATTAATTGAGTCCTGAACATCCACAGCCTCTACATCCGGGATGGTATCCGCGGATGGGGATTGCACCCAAAGTCTCCCACCTGCCAAGTCATTCCTTAAAAGGAAAGCAAACCCCTAAACTGACAGGTTCTCGACTAGTGCTACCCGCGCCTCTGTTGTCACTAGCTGACAAGTTAACTTCACCTTAACTATGGCAAACTTCTCGACAGCGTTGATCCACCAACATAACACTGCCTTCCAGGAGGCTTTTCTTTTCCCTGATGTATTCCTAAACAGAGATTGTTTAGCTTTGGTATCACGCAGCACAGTGACAGGGTACTCCACCCCAGCAATCTCAAGAGTGACCTGACACAAAAAGGGGCGACACCAATCAAGACAAGATCTCGCCGACATAGTGGGGTGCTGAGAATTGACGGAAGAACGTCCTCTGTCTTTTCCTCGACTGAACCATAAACAGGTTTCAAGCCTTCCTCTTCCTAGTCTGGTCAGACGAAACCAGTAAGGCCACTGGTTTCTGGGGAGGTTTAGGGGCTGAAACCGTATTCAGCTTTGGGGAAATTAAATTGGAAATACCCTGTAAACTTGCAGTGTTAACAGGTGACTGGTTATTGAAGTTGGGCGTACTGTGTATCATACTCCCCGTCGTCCTCTTTTTTTTTTTTATCTTAAGGAGGCCTGATTTTATATGAATTTCCTGGTGTAGACTTGTTTCCAAACCCAACGCTACGGCGGGGATTTCCTGCAGGACTAACATTACCGTAGAAGCCGTAGGTGGGTTGTCTGGAAATCAAAGCTAAGTCCCGGACTCTATGAAAAGCTTTTGATATGTCTAAGGCAACAGCAAAAGTTTCAACAAGATTTCTAAAAGAGGATGACCAAGCCAGATCACCAGTATAGCGGCCTTGACGGAACTCATCCTGGGGATCAGATAGATGGTTTTGAAGTGATAGGTGTTTAAGAATATTCCTGTTGAGGCTAGACTCAAAAACTTTACATAGGCAGGAAATTTAAGCAATAGGAGAGATTAGAACGATCACCCCTTTTAGGAACAGGCTGAATGTAGGCAAACTTCCAGCAAGAAGGAAAGGTAGATGTTAACAAAGCTAAAAAGAGTTTGACTAGGCAAGGTGCAAGAACGGGGGCGCAGTTTCAGAAAACAATAGGAGGGATCCCATCGAGTTCATAAGCTTTCCGAGGATTAGGCCAGTGAGGGTAGGGAAAACATCATTGCGAAGGATTTTAATAGGTAGCAGGAAATAGTGAGAAGGGTGGAGAAGTGGGAGGAACAAGCCCTGAATCGTCTAAGGTAGGGTTTTTAGCAAAATTTTCAGCGAAGATTTCAGCTTTAGAGATAGATGTGATAGCAGTGGTGCCATCTGGTTGAAATAAAGACGGGAAAGAAGAAGCAAGGTTATTGCAGATGTTTTTGACTAGGTGCCAGAAGTCATGAGGGGAGTTAGGTCTTAAAAGATTTTGACGCTTTCTATTAATAGAGTTTTTCGTTAGTTGAAGAACAGATTGGCATGGTTGCAGGCAAAAATATAAAGCGCATGAAATTCTGGTGATGGAAAGTTCAAATACCTTTTGTGGGCCATCTCTCTATCATGTATAACACGAGAACAGGCTGTGTTAAACCAAGGTTTGGAAGGTTTAGATCGAGAAAAAGAGTGAAGAATGTACGCCTCCATGCTAGACACTATTACCTCTATTATGAGCTCGGCACACGGAGACGGATCTCTGACATGGAAGCAGTAGTTATTCCAAGGAAAATCAGCAAAATACCTCTTCAAATCCCTTCAACTAGCAGAGGCAAAACACCAGAGGCACCTCCTCTTATGGGGATCATGAGGAGGGACTGGAGTGAGAAGACAAGATACAGATATGAGATTGTGATCGGAAGAGCCTAACACAGAGAAAAGAGGGTAACAGCATAAGTAGGATTAAATGTTAGGAAAAGGTCAAGAATGTTGGACGCATCTTCAAGACGGTCATGAATACAAGTAGGGTGTTACACCAATTGTTCTAGGTCCTGGAGGATTGCAAGGTTGAAGGTTAGTTCACCAGAATGGTCGGTGAAAGAACAGGAAAGCCAAAGCTGGTGGTGAACATTAAATCTCCAAGAATGGAGGTTTCTCCAAATGGGAAGAGAATCAGAATGTGTTTCACTTTGGAAATAGTCAAAAAGATTTTTAATAGTTAAAAGAGCTGGGTGTCGGGTATACAGCACAATGGAAAACTCGGAAGAATCAAGAGCGTGGGCATGAGAGCAGGTTAAGTCATTGTGCACATAAACCCAACATCCAGCTTTGGATTGAAAATGAGGGTAGAAAAAGTAGGAGGGAACAGAAAAGGGGCCGCTGTCAATTGCCTCAGACTTGCGTTTCAGTGAGGAAAAGAAGGTGAGGTTTAGTAGAGGAGAGGTGGTGCTCTACTAATTGAAAATTAGATCTAAGACTGCGAATGTTGCAGACGTTAATGAAGAAAAAGTTGAGGGGGGAGTCAAGAGACTTAGGGTTGATACCAGAAGAGCAGTCCGACCTGGGGACATTTGTAGGCCCCTTCCCAGATGGGCACTCTGAGGGTGGTGTAGAAGTCGCCATGATAATTTTAGATTTTGAGTGAAAGGCGTGTGTGTAATTAGATGTTTGTAATTTTGTTTTAGAGTGCAGGCTGTGACTGTCCCCTTATCTTGTGAGACACAACGGGAAACGTTCATTGAAGTCACATCTGGGTTTAAAGATAGGCTCACAGTACTCCCTGATCCAATGCTTTAGACCTCACTGGGAGTAATTATCGTTTTGGCATATATATATATATATATATATATATATATATATATATATATATATATATATATATATATATATATATATATATATATATATATATATATATATATATATATATATATATATATATATATATATATATATATATATATATATATATATATATATATATATATATATATACACACAGCCAGGTAAATTTCAATCTCCTCTAGGTTAAGGTTGAACTCAAGCTGTATCAACTCTAATTGTGTTTTCCACGGAAGCATCCTGATGACGCACACACAAGGAAAGTGCCACAGCGCAGCAACATTCGTCGCGCGCTCGCAACGCATTCGCAGTCCATTCTCACCGCGTTCGCAGTACGTTCGCCTGGTATGAGAGTCGCAACACATTCGCGACACATTCGCGTTCGAGAAGTCGTAACAGAGTCGCAAAGCAATCGCCATTGAAATTCGCCATGTGTGAACAGGGCCTTAGACAAACATATCCAGAGATAGATAGGGATCGTATGGGTGCGTGAACAAAGCAGGTTTTCCTGCGCAGACAACCGGTCCCAACACGCGCCAAGATCACAGCTTACACACAAGTGTAAGCGTGCACAGAAGCAGGTTCGAGCGTGTCGGCGCCGGCAGCCTGCTTCAACTCGTTTTCCTTTTTGCTGGGATCATTCTTGCCTGCTCAACCCTTGCGAGTGGACTTGACCGAGTGGAGAGCAAGATGGATGTTGAACTCCTGATAGCCAAAGTATATGAGAGACAACCAGTAAGGAATAAATGGAATAAGCATCACACTAACGTGAATATTCTGGATAGGATGTGGGCTGAAATCAGATCACTGAAAAGCTTATGATATTCTCCAAACTCTTCTTTTTTTAAGTTTATTTCATGTACTGCTCTTGTTTTCCATCATCGGACGATGAGCCTCTGTCCATGTCGCTCACCACTCGCTTCGGAACTGATTACCCGTGTTCTTTGTGGACACCTTATCACTCTGGCTACCGGCGCCGACCCGCGCCGGTAGCCAGTGCGCCAGTAACCTGCTTTCTCTGTGTTTGCACTCTAAGACGGGAGCTTGGAAGCAAAAAACAGTTATGCCAGGTTATCAAAAGCTTCTGGTACACCTAATATTCCTGTCACTCACTCAAGAATCTTATCATGACAGCGCCAAGAATAGAAGTCATATATCTGTCGTGACACAGTTTTGTGGTCAGTCGTGAGGAGTCTTCACGGTCGTAAGTCATTATGGGGCCGTCCTGATTTTTGTGTGCATACCTCAAAATCCTGGAGCTCGACGAATATTCACCCCATCATAGCGCTGTCATGACGCTGTTTTGATGTCGTGACGGTCATATGTCTATCGTGACGCAATTTTGATCGTCATAAGTCAGTCGTGACGCAATCATGATAGGAAAACTGTTACAACAGTGTCACAACAGAGCTATGACTGTCATGATTGCGTCATGACAAACTTAATGGTGCTTCATGGCAGAGCTAATAATTCTTACAGTTGTTTGACTGTTCAGAATACTCCATCACAGTGTACCTAAGAATGTTTCACAATAACGTTGCATAGATGGCACATACGACAAGACAGACTTATAGATGCGCCACGACAGCGTCATGAGAGGCCTAATAGTCATAGCCTTGTCATAGTCTTGGCCTCGGTTATCAGTTCTTACAATACGTACGCTCACTATGAATGATGTGTTCTTCTGGCTATCCAGGGACGCACCCACACAAAGATCTCTTCCTTCATTGTCTTTTGTTCGCCTTGTCTTTCTTCTTTTTTTTTTTTTTTTTACAAGTGAGCTCTATGTTTCACTAGCAGTGCCTGGGTATGGATGGTCTGTGACCTTAGCTCACACAGTAGCACCAACTTCCGTATGTTGTCGTCCATAAGCAACACAGTGGACCACTGGGATCTATTGCATAGATGTTAAGGTGCTGGAAAATGTGACTCATGAAGGTGCTCACACAATTAAGGATCGTCCATAGTGGTATAATTGTGATGGTATCATGACACCATCTTGATTGTCATTACTTTGTTGTGACTCTTTTACCCATCGTCACTTTGTCATGATGACAAAAATGATCTTTAAATTTGGAAATTCCGCAAATTTTGAAGTTGTTACAGAGCAGGCATGGTGTTGTCATGACAAGCATAGGTCCGTCGTGACATTGTCATGGCGCTGTCGTGACGGACCAATAATTGTGACCAAATATCACGACTGCACCATTGCTATTCTGGGCACTGTCGTGACAAAAATCTTGAATATGTGACAGGAGCTTAATGCAACACCAAGGGTCTTGCCGAAACCCATAAAAAAGCCACATCACCAGTGAATTGTTCTTTAAGAATTCATGATGTAGATCTGTTGGCCGAACACAGACTTGCAGGAGCGATCTTTTGCTGAGGATAAGATGGAATTTTTATATCTTTCTGATATTGGGAAAGATGAGTTTCTTCCTAAGAAACGAGATATTTGTTTGTATGGAAGAGACTAGCCTTATTTTACTTCATTATATTCCGTTATTTTGTATATGCATATGCTCAATTATTTATTAAAGTTATGTTGCATGTTTGCGGGGCCATAAAAGCTAATTTAAGCGGCGCAAAATATGTTTAATTAAGTTATAAAACTGAATGCAATGGAGATGAAGCATAACTACAAATTGCATGAGTGTAAGATAAGCATTTAGCATGGATAAAACTTTAGATAACTTACCTTATCCAAATTTTCAGTCATACCCGGCCATGTCGCCCGAGTGGTAGGGATGACATACTCAATGCTGCAATAAAACACAGAAGCGAATGATGATAACACGTAAAATTAGCCGCCTGGATAGATTTACAGAATGTTTTGCAAGTAAGGCTAGGTTTGGCCGGCTAATGTTCACAGTGGGAAGGCCATGGAAGCACATAAAACCCTGAGCAACTCTGTCTAACTAATAATAATAAGTCAGAGAATTTTGAAAATCTGTTACTCACTAAAGATATAATAAAACAAATTTCCCATTTCAGGAAGCAGAGGAGAGTTTGATGCAGCATCAGAAGCCGGCACAGAATGAAAACCTGTTTTTTTAATTCAGAGTAAATCCACTTTGATTTCCAAGACTCTCAGGAATGTAAACAGAAAGTAGGTATTTCTTCTGCCACGAATGATATCTTAAAGTCAAATAGAAAAACATTCCTAAAAGATAAACAACCTAAATCTAAAAGTTTTATCAGTAAGATTGGTCGAGACCCAAGAATAACTAACACACGACTAATAGGAGAGTAAAGGTTTTGCAAGGAGACCGTGCCTCAGTGAACTGAGTGAACTTTACAGTCACAACGAAACGATGAATGGAGATTAATCCTTTGCAAAACTTCCAGAAAAGATAATCATCATATTCTCAGTAATTGGGCACAATGATTACCTTGCCACGCCTATTTCAGAGGATGTTAGCATGTCTGTCATACCTTGCAGAAATTTGTCAACACTTCAATATTTTGAACCGGCGCTTACAAAAGTAAATAAATCAATCCACGGTTGTGGAATTCTGAAAGATATTATTGTCATGTTATTGGCCTAGTTTACCCTGAATAATAGCACGTTTTCTTTGTGTCCCTCGTGTTCCGTTTTACTTTTAAACGTCTTTATTCTTAACGGTTAGTATAGGGTTTATTTACTCATTTTATATGTAGTATTATTCTCTTCATAATATAAGTTCTTTATATGTATGTATATGTAAAGGAAGACTGTATTTGAGTTACGATGTGTGGACACGAGGGGACGATACACATCTGGCTTATTTATCTGACTCACCGTAATTTCAGAGCGCCAGAGGCCCTGAGGGAAAACAAAAGGATGGCGTTACTCAGGGGATAAATTCGGGTGTGATGTGGTGATGTAGTGTGTGTAGAGGTATTAGTGATGTGGTGGTATAACCCTGATATCCAGGATCAGGTTGATGAGTCTTTTGTAGTACCAAGAGCTCTTGTCCGCTGAAATTTGTTTTTCGAGTTTTGTTGGTTATGTAACCCTGAGGGGATAGCGTCGGGGTGAGAGGCAGCCATATTGTTGTTGGGGTTAAGGTGGTGTTATGGCGTTATTGGTGTCTTTGGGGATGGTGTTATGGTGTTATAGGTGAACTATGGTGAGAGGTGGAGATAGAAATATAAAAGATAAAAACAGAAAGAGGAATTAAATTAAATGAGACCAGGGCAGGAAATGGTGCTCAAGGAAACGGGTATGTAGAAAGAAATGTAATCTCTATGCGTAAATGTGTGGATAGGGAGGAAGAGGATTTCTTCCTTCGGTTTGAGAAAAAAAAAAAAAACTGCAAAATTGAGAGTATGTGATGAAGATGAGTGGGCATTGCTGGTCCAGTCTAAATTTGAAGGAATGGCCTGGGAGACATATGCGAGTTTGAGTGAACAAGAGGCGAGTGATTATAAAAGTGATAAAAGGAAGCGGTGTTGGGATCAACTCGTGTAAGTCTGGGAGTGTACCAGGAAAGTTCCGCAGGATTAGAAAACGCCCAGGTACAGCTTATATCGAGATGACTCGAGAGTGTTGTCTTAAATTGAAACGGTGGGTGAAGGCCGAGGAAGTCACTACGGTCGAGGAGATTAAAGGAGTTCTGCTGATGGAACAATTTATGGACCAAGTGCCCCCCAGTTTAAAATGAGCTAATATTACATAATGTGAAAGATGTGATGGAAGCTGGACGCAGGGCAGGACGGTTATTGTGAAGCTGAGTAGAGGTGAATACCATGGAGAAAGAAAATCATTCTCCAACAAAAGTGATGGTCATAGGAATGACCAGTTCCAGGAATCCGATGAAAAAGGAAATAGCCCGGTGCATGCGAGTATTGAAAGGGTTGGTGGACCCCAACCTTGATTTTATGGTAGAGAAGAACGAGTCTGTGATAAGTACGTGGTTTACTATGCGGATAACGGTGTGTTATTGAGAAGTTGGAGACCTTTGAATACTCCCGCCTCCGATCACTGAATGGTGAAAAGACAGATCGTGGTGCCACAGGTGTATAGGAAAAAAAAAATATTGGAAATGGCACATGAGGGAAATCTGGCAGGACACATGGGGGTTAGAAAAACCATAGGAAAAATTTTGCGGCATTTTTACTCGTCCAAAGTGAGAGCTGATGTGAATGAGTTTTGTAAAACTTGTTGTATATGTCAGAAGGTGGACAAGCCCTGCTCCCCTTCACCCTATCCCTGTGGTTGAGGAGCCTTTCAGTAAAGTTGTGATAGACTGTGTAGGTCCTTTGCCAAGGACCAGGAAAGACCAATATTTACTGACTATTATGTGTTTTGTCATCCAGGTTCCCTGAGGCCATTCCCCTCAGGAATATAAACTCTAAAACACTGTGAGGGAGTTGGTGAAATTTTGCTCATGGGTGAGAATTTATAAGGTGGTGCAGTCAGACTATGAAAGTAATTTAACTTCTCACATGTTCAAGGAAATTCTAAGCGGCGTCAAGATTGAACAGAAGCTATCGAGTGCTTATCATCCCTAGTCTCAGGGTTGTGTAGAAAGATTTAACCAGACTCTGAAGAACACTCTCAGGATGTATTGTGAGATGTGTGTTTAGTGGGATGAGGCATTACCACTAGCTTTGTTCGCGTTGACAATGTGCAAAAGTCAACAGGTTTCAGCCCATTTGAGTTAGTGTATGGACATGAGGTGAATGGTCCTTTGAGGATGGTGAAAGAAAAGTGGTTAGGGGCAGAGGAAGTATATATCAGATTTAAAAGACAGACTAATGAGAGCCAGGGAAATTGTGCGAGAAAATTTGGAAAGCAGTTAGAGTGAGATGAAAGGTTGGTATGACACGATGGCAAGGGCCCGAGCTTTCTAGCCTAGAAACAAGGTCTTGGTCCTTTTCCCATTGCAGGGTAACCCTTTCAAGGCTAGGTTCAGTGAACCGTGGGAGATTGAGAGAAAAGTGAGTGAATTATGTTGTAAAAACTCCAGGGAGGAAAAAAAGAACCAGTTGTGTCACATAAATATGCTGAAGCTTATCCATGAAAGGGAAGGGAGAAAGAAGAATGGTGTAGAAAAAGGAGTAAAAACCGTGAATGTCGTAAATGTGATCACTGAGATGGAAGAGGAGAGGTCTGAAATGAAACTGAGTAGGGTGAAGGAATGGTGCTGGAGAACTCAGCTGTGTTAGAGAACTTGAATGATAAACTGGCAAACATGGAGTTAGGAAAAAAAAAAAAAAAAAGATTTAGGAGATTATTGAAAAAATTAGTTCCTTGTTCCCTGATGCACGTTGAAAAACAAATATGGTGGTACATAATGTAGATGTTGGGGAGGCTGAACCCATTAAACAACACCCTTACAAAGTTAATCTACGGAAAAGGGAAATCATGAGAAAGGAAGTGGAGTATATGTTGGAGCATGACTTGATTAATCCCAGTGAAAATCCATGGAGCTCACCATGTGTATTAGTGCCCAAACCTGGTCAAGAGAGCTTCCGTTTTTGTACAGATTATAGGAAGGTTAACGTGGTAATAAAACCTGATGCTTACTCTATCCCTAGAGTTGATGATTGTATAGATTATGTGGGTTATGGACCAAAGCCATATCGGCTTTCATCACCATGGATTGTATCAGTACAAAGTAGTTCTTTTCAGAGATTGATGAACAGAGTACTGAATGGATCAAAGGGATGTTCTGTGTATATAGATGACATTTTGTTATACTGAGAGTTGGGAGAAACATGTGCAGTTACTGGAGGAAGTATTCATGAGGCTGGATGATGCCAATCACACTGTAAACTTGATGGAAAGTAATTTTGTGCAAGCTGATGTGGAATACCTAGGTTTCAAGGTAGGGAAAAGTGAGAACTGTGGAAGCCACCCACCAACAGAAAGGAAATACTGAGATTCTTAGTGGGTATTACAGGGGCTTTTGTAAAAATTTTTCAGATGTTCTCATGCCCCTGACCAAGTTGCCAAGAGAAAAAAGTCAAAATTTTGCTGGAATAAACATTGTGAGGAAGCTTTTGTGAATATTAAGAAAATGTTAATCAGGGCCCCAGTGCTGCGCATGCCTGATTATGAAAAAAAAAAAATGTGTTATATGTGGATGCCAGTCAGAATGGTGGTTTGTTAATGCAGGATCATGAGGGAGTTGAACACCCCATAGACTATTATTCAAAGAAGCTGCTACCATATCAGAGGCTTAAAGCACTATTGAGAAAGAGGCTTTGGGACGTGCTGAGTTTGAGTAATTTTGAAATATATGTTAAGGGGATGGGACAGCCTGTACAGGTCTTCACTAAACAAGCCCATGATTTTCCTGCATTAAATGAAAAACACCAGTGAGAGGCTGATGAGATGGTGTCTGGTCTTACAGGATTATGACCTATAGATGTATCAAGTAAAAGGCAGCGAGAATGTAATTCCCAATGCTTTGTCTTGCGCCCCATCTAGTCATGAGGCATCTTAATCAGATGCTTCACATCTCTTTTGGGAAGGGGAATGTCATGCTATTGGCCTAGTTTACCCAGAAAAGAAACACTTTTGTGTGTGTGTGTGTGTCTCCCGTGTTCCGTTTTCCTTCTAAACTTATTTTTTATTCTTAGTTATAAATTAGTATAGGTCTTATTTACTCATTTTATATCATGTAGTATTATTCTCTTTATAATCTACGTTCTTTATATGTATGTATATGTAAAGGAAGAGGTGTATTTGAAGTGAGATATGCGGAGACGAGGGAACAATACACGTCTGGCTTGTGTATCTGACTGAGCGGAATTTCAGAGCGCCAGAGGTCCTGAGGGAGAACAGAGGGGTGGCGTTTCTCAAGGGGATAAATTCGGGTGTGGTGTGGTGTGGTGATGGAGTGTGTGTGGAGGTATTAGTGATGTGGTGGTATAACCCTGATATCAAGATTAAGTTGGTAAGTCTTTTGCGGTACCAAGAGCTCTTTTCCGTTGAAATTTGGTTGTTGAGTTGTAATGGTTATGTAACGCTGAGCGGATTGCGTCGGGGTGAAAGGCAGCCATTTTGTTGTTGGGGTTAAGGTGTGTTGTGGCGTTATTGGTGTCCTTGGGGGATGGTATTATGGTGTTATAGGTGATCTATGGTAAGGGTGGTGATGTCTTGTGAGGTTTGAGCAGGTAAAATACAGGAAATGTTATTTGGTGATGCGGTGACAGCGTCTAGGAAAATTCCCGCAGCTGTGGAAAATATTTCAGCGGCCTATGAAGGAGTAAAGGGGTTTTATTGTTTTGTGAGGTGACGAGAATGTCAACCTTTAAACAACAGGGGAGGCTATATAAGAGCCCGAAGTAAGGTGAAACGTATTGTGATGGAGTATGGGAATTATTCTCTGTTGGTCTAAGGTAGAAATTTGTTTCTTAATATCCTTTACTATGTTCTACCTCAATTTGTTTACGAGTTAATATTATTATTGATATATTATATTATTATATAGAATAATCGTGTTTTTTAGCCTAACATTGATTGGGTATTGAGGTGATTTCTGACGTGCTTTGCCAAAGGGTTTTGTGAGAGGGTTTAACAGCTGGCGATTTCGGATAGGTCGGGTAGCTACTCGAAGCCTTTAAAAATCTAGACCTTTTAAACTTTCTAGGATTAGTGCAACGTCCACTTTCTTGGAAAAATAATCGGGATCGTGACAATATTCACAAACAACTTAAAAACATGGACAGAGTGATATCCGATATGAGCTGAGCCAATCACCACTAAACATTTTCAGACTATCTAAATCAGCTAGCATCACACATTCCATTGTCCACGACTGATGAGGCAATGCTGTTGTACTTGATTTAACTCGATTTAACCCACCGACCGAAAAGGGAGTATAAAAACGCCAATTTAATCCTCCAGGCTCGAAAGAATCAATAAGGGAAGTTCTAGAGGACAGACAATATAGACGATGTAAACAGGTCGAGGATAATACCCCGCTGGACAAACTGTCCACAGTAACGGAAGCACCCACTGTCTAATAAAAATATTACTTGCTCTGTTCAGGCGACAGTATATTTACAGTCTTTCAGAAGAAAGATCCCCATCTATGAAATTCGTAGAAATTTTATAGGAGAACGTAGAACAATTGTACTGGAAGAACGTAGACAACTGTAGCCTAGCGCAAATTATGGCATAATCTAACACCGGGGAAGAACAACTGCGAGCCGAGACATTAGTAACAATTGACTAACGTCCGACACAGAAACATACACGGTAGAACCACGACGAGACACTGCATGTAGGCAGAAAGGAGAGTCCAGGAGCCTGCTCCCCTCAGAACACTGTACAACGACGAAGCAAGACAACTGTGCACAAAACAACCCTTTGTCACAGAAGCTGCCAGGATACAAGTCACAAATACTTTCTCGTCTAATATCTAGCTTCTACCAGATTCTGACCTTGTATTGTATACAGTGATAATAATGACAAGCAATATACTGGAAGCCCACCCTTAAATATACAGGAATATCCCTCCCTAAATGCACCTTCACCTGGACTCATCGAGTATCACATCTACGCACTCTAATGTCTCACTGCTACTGTTCGTCAGTGTTTGAATAGAGAGGGGACCCACGCCACCAGGGAGATGCACACAGGGTGAGGGGGAGGGGGGGTAGGAGTGAGGCCGACCTTCCGCCCGATGGGCGCTCACTCACTCATCGCTCTCTCACTCTCTGATCACTTGTGTTTCGAAAATTCTTGGGGCTTTATTTGGAAACAAACTACACTACGGGAAAGAGCAATCTCTCTCTGCTACATGATCTACCTATTTCAACTTTTAAGAAGCAAAGGGAAATAGGAAAAATCTGGTGGGGAACTTCTCAGTTATACAAGTTTTACGCTAAATTCTGGCGTCCCTGGTCTGAGACGCGTCCACGTCTCACACTCCCCCTTCTCTCTCTCTCTCTCTCTCTCTCTCTCTCTCTCTCTCTCTCTCTCTCTCTCTCTCTCTCTCTCTCTCTTGTCCGTTATTATTTGCGCCGCTCGTAAAACGCCGTTTTCCCTCCCCCTCCAAAAAAAGGAAAGTATTATGACTTGCTAAAATTTGGTAAAAAGATAATATTTAAGTCCCAGCCAGGAACAAGACAATCGGCTATGACACTGTCGGCCTCTTTAGTGTGCCTCACATCGAGATCATACTTCTCCTACAGACTCCACCGGGTGAGTCTCACATTTTTAAATTTGAAGCAGTTTAGAAATCTAAGAAAATGGTTATCTTGGGACGTAAGCATGCACATCAACTTAAAAATGCTACAGAGCAAAATTTATAGAGAGAAGCTCTTTTGTTCAATAATCGAGTAACTCTTCTGGGTCGGGGTGAACTTTTTAGAGAAACGTCAAACATAATGATTGATTTAATTATCATCTGGCTGCATTAATACAGCCTTCACCCCATCTTGGCTGACATCAGCAGCTAAAGAGAAGGGCCTTGAAAAATCAGGTGCCCTTAACACGGGTAGGCTGGACAGCACAGATTTTATCTTCACAAAGGACCCATCGCACTCTCCTCTTCTGTAGAAGGCCTGTCAGGGGGCCAGTAAAGTAGAATATCCCAGAACAAACCGGTGGTAGTATCCAATTACCCCAAGCAACCTCTGGAGACCTCGGCGACAGGTCGGGGAGAGGACCTGCCTGATCGCCTCTACTTTGGCCTTGGGAGGGGTTACATAACCTTGATCCACCACATATCCCAAATATTGGACTCGGACCTTAACGAAGTCACACTTATCAAGGTTGACTATTAAGCCAGCCTCCTGGAGTCGCACAAACAAACATTATCCCCCCCTTTATTTCTACTACTTTATTTTACTCTACTTCTACTACCCTCTACTCTACTTTATTCCATCTCACCTATTTTTATAGCTGAACTCTTCGCTCAAACCTTTGCTAAAACATCTACCTTGGATATTTCAGGGCTTGTTCCTCCCTCTCCTCCATCCTCTGACTGCTTCATGCTATCCATTAAAATCCTTCGCTGTGATGTTTTCCATGCCCTCGCCGGTCTAAACCCTCGGAAGACTTATGGACCTGATCGGATCCCTCCTGTTGTTCTCGAGAACTATGCTTCCGTCCTCGCACCTTGCCTAGTTAAACTCATTTAACTATATCTATCAACATCGATCTTTCCTTCTTGCTGGAAGTTTGTCTACAGTCAGTCTGTTCCTAAAAAGGGTGACCGTTCTAATCTCTCAGTCAAATGTCCTATTGCTTTAATTTCCTGCCTTTCTAAAATATATGAATATATCTTCAACAGGAAGATTTTTAAATACCTATCACTTCACAACCTTCTCTCTGATCGCCAGTATGGGTTCTTTGAACGACGTTCTACTGGTGATCTTCTGGGTTTCCTTACTGAGTCTGTTATCCTCTTTTAAAGATTTTGGTGAAACCTTTACTGTTGCATTGGACATATTAAAAGCTTTTGATAGAGTATGGCAAAAAGGCTTCATTTCCAAACTACCCTCCTATGTTTTTTTTTTTTTTTATGTAAGAAGGACACTGGCCAAGGGCAACAAAAATCAATAAAAAAAAATGCCCACTGAAATGCCAGTCCCTTAAAAGGGTCAAGGCAGTGGTCAAAAAATGGTGGATAAGTGTCTTGAAACCTCCCTCTTGAAGGAATTCAAGTCATAGGAGGGTGGAAATACAGAAGCAGGCAGGGAGTTCCAGAGTTTACCAGAGAAAGAGATGAATGATTGAGAATACTGGTTAACTCTTGCGTTAGAGAGGTGGACAGAATAGGGGTGAGAGAAAGAAAAAAGTCTTGTGCAGCGAGGCCGCGGAAGGAGGGGAGGCATGCAGTTAGCAAGATCAGAAGAGCAGTTAGCATGAAAATAGCGGTAGAAGACAGCTAGATATGCAACATTGCGGCGGTGAGAGAGAGGCTGAAGACAGTCACTTAGAGGAGAGGAGTTGATGAGACGAAAAGCTTTTGATTCCACCCTGTCTAGAAGAGCAGTGTGAGTGGAACCCCCCCAGACATGTGAAGCATACTCCATACGTGGACGGATAAGGCCCTTGTACAGAGTTAGCAACTGGGGGGGTGAGAAAAACTGGCGGAGACGTCTCAGAACACCTAACTTCATAGAAGCTGTTTTAGCTAGAGATGAGATGTGAAGTTTCCAGTTCAGATTATAAGTAAAGGACAGACCGAGGATGTTCAGTGTAGAAGAGGGGGACAGTTGAGTGTCATTGAAGAAGAGGGGATAGTTGTCTGGAAGGTTGTGTCGAGTTGATAGATGGAGGAATTGAGTTTTTGAGGCATTGAACAATACCAAGTTTGCACTGCCCCAATCAGAAATTTTAGAAAGATCAGAACTCAGGCGTTCTGTGGCTTCCCTGCGTGCTATGTTTACCTCCTGAATAGTTGGACGTCTATGAAAAGACGTGGAGAAGTGCAGGGTGGTATCATCAGCGTAGGAGTAGATAGGACAAGAAGTTTGGTTTAGAAGATCATTAATGAATAATAAGAAGAGAGTTGGTTACAGGACAGAACCCTGAGGAACACCACTGTTAATAGATTTAGGAGAAGAACAGTGACCGTCTACCACAGCAACAATAGAACGGTCAGAAAGGAAACTTGAGATGAAGTTACAGAGAGAAGGATAGAAACCGTAGGAGGGTAGTTTGGAAATCAAAGCTTTGTGCCAGACTCTATCAAAAGCTTTTGATATGTCCAAGGCAACAACAAAAGTTTCCCCAAAATCTCTAAAAGAGGATGACCAAGACTCAGTAAGGAAAGCCAGAAGATCACCAGTAGAGCGGCCTTGACGGAACCCATACTGGCGATCAGATAGAAGGTTGTGAAGTGATAGATGTTTAAGAATCTTCCTGTTGAGGATAGACTCAAAAACTTTAGATAAGCAGGAAATTAAAGCAAAAGGACGGTAGTTTGAGGGATTAGAACGGTCACCCTTTTAAGGAACAGGTTGAATGTAGGCAAACCTCCAGCAAGAAGGAAAGGTAGATGTTGACAGACAGAGCTGAAAGAGTTTGACTAGGCAAGGTGCAAGCACGGAGGCACAGTTTCGGAGAACAATAGGAGGGACCTCATCAGGTCCATAAGCCTTCCGAGGGTTTAGGCCAGCGAGGGCATGGAATTCATTGCGAAGAATTTTAATACGTGGCATGAAGTAGTCAGAGGGTGGAGGAGAGGGAGGAACAAGCCCAGAATCGTCCAAGGTAGAGTTTTTAGCAAAGGTTTGAGCAAAGAGTTCAGCTTTAGAAATAGATGTGATAGCAGTGGTGCCATCTGGTTGAAGTAGAGGAGAGAAAGAAGAAGAAGCAAAGTTATTGGAGATATTTTTGGCTAGATGCCAGAAATCACGAGGGGAGTTAGATCTTGAAAGGTTTTGACATTTTCTGTTAATGAAGGAGTTTTTGGCTAGTTGGAGAACAGTCATGTATAGCACGAGAACAAGCTGTGTTAAACCAAGGTTTAGAAGGTTTAGGATGAGAAAAAGAGTGAGGAATGTACGCCTCCATGCCAGACACTATCACCTCTGTTATGCGCTCAGCACACAAAGACGGGTCTCTGACACGGAAGTAGTAGTCATTCCAAGGAAAATCAGCAAAATACCTCCTCAGGTCCCCCCCAACTGGCAGAGGCAAAACGCCATACGCACCTTCGCTTAGGGGGATCCTGAGGAGGGATTGGAGTGATAGGACAAGATAAAGATATGAGATTGTGATCGGAGGAGCCCAACGGAGAAGAAAGGGTGACAGCATAAGCAAAATGATTAGAGGTCAGGAAAAGGTCAAGAATGTTGGGCGTATCTCCAAGACGGTCAGGAATACGAGTAGGGTGTTGCACCAATTGCTCTAGGTCATGGAGGATAGCAAAGTTGTAGGCTAGTTCACCAGGATGGTCAGTGAAGGGAGAGGAAAGCCAAAGCTGGTGGTGAACATTGAAATCTCGAAGAATGGAAGAGATCTCTGCAAAAGGGAAGAGGGTCAGAATGTTCTCCACTTTGGAAGTTAAGTAGTCAAAGAATTTCTTAAAGTCAGAGGAGTTAGGAGAGAGGTATACAGCACAGATAAATTTAGTATGAGAGTGACTCTGTAGTCGTAGCCAGATGGTAGAAAACTCGGAAGATTCAAGAGCGTGGGCACGAGAGCAAGTTAAGTCATTGCGCACGTAAACGCAGCATCCAGCTTTGGATCGAAAATGAGGATAGAGAAAGTAGGAGGGAACAGAAAAGGGGCTACTGTCAGTTGCCTCAGACACCTGAGTTTCAGTGAGGGAAAGAAGATGAGGTTTAGAAGAGAAGAGGTGGTGTTCTACAGATTGAAAATTAGATCTTAGACCGCGAATGTTGCAGAAGTTAATGAAGAAAAAGTTGAGGGGAGTGTCAAGACACTTAGGGTCGTCGACAGAAAGACAGTCCGACCTGGGGACATTTATGGTCCCCTCCCCAGATGGGGACTCCGAGGCTGGTGTAGGAGTCGCCATGATGATTTTAAAATTTTTGAGTGAAGGGTGTGTGTGTTATTAGGTACTTGTAGTTTTGAGTGGAGGAAGAGAGTTGTCTTTAGAGGGCAGGCTGTGACTGCCCCCTTGTGTTGTGAGACACAAAGGGAAACGTTCAGTGAGGTCACAGCTGGATTTAATGATAAGTTCACAGCACCCCCTGAACAGTGCTTTAGACCTCACTGGAAGTAATTATCGTTTCGGCAGGTGTCTACTGCCTCCTCCAAGTTTATATCCTACTCTCTGCAACTTCCTCTCACGTTTTCTTTCTGATCGTTATATTGCTGTTATAGTAGATCCTAAATCTTATTAATAGTGGTGTTCCTGAGGGTTCTGTTTTGTCACCTACTCTCTTTCTATTATTTATCAATTATCTTCTAAACTTGTTGTCCTACCCACTCCTACGCTGATGATACCACCCTGCACATTTCCACGTCTTTTTCAAGACATCTAACCATTCAGAAAGTTAGCAATTCACACAGGGAAGCCATAGAATGCCTGACCTCTGATCTCTCCAAAATTTCTGATTGGGACAGAGCAAACTTAGCATAGTTCAATACCTCAAAAACTATCAACTCGAGACAACCTTCCAGACAACTATCCCCTCTTCTTCAATGACACTCAAATGTATTTCTCTTCTATACTGAACATCCTCAGTCTGTCCTGTACTGTAACTGGAAACTTCACATTTCACCTCTAGCTCAAACAGCATCTACGAAGTTAGGCGTTCTGAGTCGTCTCAGACATTTTTTTTTTTTTTACCCACCCTGCTGCTAACTCCGTACAGGGGCCTCATCCGCCCATGTATGGAGTATGCTTCACATGTATGCGGGGGTTCCACTCATACAGCTATTTTAGACAGAGTGGAATCAAAAGCTTTTCGTCTTATCAACTCCTCTCCTCTAACTGACTGTCTTCAGCCTCTTTCTCATCGCCGCAATGTTGCATCTTCTACCGCTATTTTCATGCTAACTGCTATTCTGATCCTGCTAACTGCATGCCTCCCCATCTTTCGCTGCTCCATGAGTATTCTCAATCGTTCATCTTTTTCTCTGGTAAACTCTGCACCTCCCTGCCTGCTTCTCTATTTCCTCCTTTCTGTGATTTGAACTTTTTCAGAAAGGAGGTTTCAAGACTCTTAGCCTTCAAATTTCAATGATTCTCTTAACTTTCTTTTAGGACAGGCTCTGAAGTGTTCTTTTTTCCTGTTTTGTTTCCCTTGCTCAGCGACCTTTTCACGTAAAAAAAAAAAAAGCCTCTGTCAGGAAACAAATCTGTAATCTTTACATAAACTGTATAATATATCCATATAGCATTGCACGATAATTTCCTGTGTCACTGTGTCAGCATGGAAAAATATAATAATTTATGACAATATACCTCTATGCTTGATGTTTGTGTATGTGTGTGTGTGCGTGTGTGTGTGTGTGTGTGTGTGTGTACATAAACTGTATATATATTATATGCATAAAGCATTGCAGGCTAACAGCATCTCTCAGAAAACAAAAGTATAATAGATATATGTTTACACTGGCTACATGATATTTCCATATAACAATGGTGGCTAACAAGCTTTGCAAATAAATTTATGACAATATACCTCTATGCTTGATGTGTGTGTGTGTGTGTGTGTGTGTGTGTGTGTGTATATATATATATATATATATATATATATATATATATATATATATATATATATATATATATATATATATATATATATATATATATATATATGGAGAGAGAGAGAGAGAGAGAGAGAGAGAGAGAGAGAGAGAGAGAGAGAGAGAGAGAGAGAGAGAGAGAGAGAGAGAGAGAGAGAGAGAGATTATTGTAAACTGGTCATTTTCTAAATACAGAGTTTTTACAAGCATAACCACACCTTATGTAGGCCTATCTACCTACCGAGCTGCCATATCTTGTTTGAAGTGGGCGACCATAGAACGCCCCCTCTGTCTTTCTTCAGTCTAATTAATTCGCCCACTCTTGTGACTCATAGAATATCTTGTAGTAGGCTATCTATATACTCGTACTTTGTCCTTTGTCTTCCTCTCGATCTTCGGTCTTCCACCCTTCCCAACAATACGTTCTTTTCCCGTCCATCCTTTCTCAATATATGCTACAAAAATTGTAGCTCATAAACTTTCTATCCCAGCAATCTCCACTAATCTCCCATTCTCGAAACTAAAGGTACTCTCAATATTCTTCTAGGAAACTGCATTTCTGTTGCTTCATTTCTCTTCCTTAACTTCCACATTTCACATCCATAGAGCAAGGTAGATCATACAAAACACTTCAAAATTTTGATTCTGGTATGCATACTCATACTCATGTTTGTCAAGATATTCTTCTTTCGCATAAATGTGGTCTTTACTATACCAATCCATCACACAATTTCTCTTTCACTTTTTCTACCTGTTGTTATTTTACTTCCAAGATAGTCATAAATTTCAACTTGAGGGACTAGATTACCTTCAAGCATGATTCTAACCTACAGGTGTTCATTCCTCTTTGTTAGTCTATAACTTCTGTCTTGTCTCTTCCCACAATAATTTTCAGCCCCCTTCTGTCTACACAACACATTCACCAAAGCCTGCAACTTTTCCCGACTGTCAGCTACCAGAACAGTATCATCAACATGCCGTATGTTGTTTATATTCATTCCACCATTTTTTAATCCGGCCATGTCTTCTAGCTCATCCATAACCCTTTGTCCATACAGCAAGAAGTCCGGGGACATAACCATGTCCCACACATTTTTTTTTTTTTTTTACTTTTAACCAATCTGTTTGTCGCTCCCCAACACGTAGAGCAGCCTTTTGACTCCAATAAAGATCCGAAATAAATCTTTTGTAGGCATTTGTCCTAAGAAAAATAAATAAATAAATAAATAAAAAAAAATAAAAAAAAATAATAATTTGCAATACTGAAGGCAGAATTCTAACTGACTGGGCATTTTACACATATTTTTTTTTTTTTTTATGTATGATCACACTTGACAAACTTGGCACTGAATAATAGTTTTCTTTAATTTTGGTCTAGACCATAAGCCAAATCTAGGCAAGCGTGACACCTATTCCTCTTTTTATTTTTGTGTTACTTAGGTCGCGGCTTCCTCTACTTGTCTTCTTTGTCCTAATATCAAGCCCACCTTACCCATTGCAATTCACGTAAAAATACAAGCCTCAAATTTCCTCCTTTCAATCTGGTGATTACATAATGCCTTCATTAAGCATTTTCTAGGATCAACATTAGTTTTAATTAAATAAACTGTGCGAATTTATCATGGCAGCGTCGATAATGTATGCTACGGTATTCATTTTCGATATGCAAGATTTTGTGTGTACTGTATAAAAATTTATTTTCTGATCTATTATGTCAGTTTCTCCCTTAGTGAAATCATACAATATATATGGCTGGCTTCCTTACACCATCATCTTTGGTAATTCCTTATATTATAGGAGGGACTGTCTTGAGAAAAAATACATTTTTCTTACCTTTACTTTTGGTGAGTATTATATGTAAGAATTCAGTAATTTCCTCATTATCCTTATCCCGGTATGAGTTCTCTTTCCTTCCAGTGACTGCCTTTATCTCTGATAGTATGCCTTCTTTTATGCAATCTTTAGTACCTCGTTCCTCTCTCTCTCTCTCTCTCTCTCTCTCTCTCTCTCTCTCTCTCTCTCTCTCTCTCTCTCTCTCTCTCTCTCTCTCTCTCTCTCTCTCTCTTGTACTGCCACATTGACAGCGAGAGAGGCCAAAGGATGACATTCTGTATTATCTGCTGTATCTCACCTCAGAAACTAGATATGGTTGATACCGCTAAGGTCAGCAGTAGTTTCAGAACTCAGTTATACTTGTAAAAGATTAGTAGAAACAATAAATGAGTAACAAATGGAATGTTCAGTAAGGACATGCATTACTTTGCATGTCCTGCAGCAATACTGCAGAATTATGATAACTGATTGACCTTTATAGTATACAAATAACAAAATATTTTATATACCTATATCTCATATGGAGAAATATAATATACCCTATGCACCATAATATATTTGTAACTTTGCACATCACTGTAAATTGATAAATGCTGGAAAAAAAGAAAAATGGTCTAATGGAATGTTAGCATAAGATAATGCATATATTCTGAGACCGTTTTACAGAATTTATCAGTTTTGCATAATTAGTGAATGAGCTATATATATATATATATATATATATATATATATATATATATATATATATATATATATATATATATATATATATATATATATATATATATATATATATATATATATATATATATATATATATATATATATATATATATATATATATATATATATATATATATATATATATATATATATATATATATATATATATATATATATATATATATATATATATATATATATATATATATATATATATATATATATATATATATACTCGTATATATATATATATATATATATATATATATATATATATATATATATATATATATATATATATATGCGCTTATTGAACACACACACACACACACACACACACACGATAGATATATAAGCATGGATTATTAGGCACTCATGTGAAGGGCTCCACCTACCACTTGTTCATGTGTGCTGCGATGATGGCGTTCACCTCGAGCATGGTGCCGGACAACTCCACAGGATGCTTGGACATGTCCACGTACATGAATGGAAAGTACTGTTACCAAAAACCAAAAATGCTTTAGAGACTGTATTTTTCATTGAAATGTTATTTCACTTCTATATTCATTTAATTATTTATATATGATATATAATTTCTTAAACTTCTGAGAGTACTTGCCATTACTTCCCCTTTCTAGGAATTAAAATGGACAGTAAATGAACTGAATGAAACTTCGATTAATAATTTACGCTCCATTTGCCGATGTTTGAACCAATAAATATTATTTCTAATATTGTGTGTGTGTGTGTGTGTGTGTTAGAAATAATATTTATTGGTTCAAACATCGGCAAATGGAGCGTAAATTATTAATCGAAGTTTCATTCAGTTCATTTACTGTCCATTTTAATTCCTAGAAAGGGGAAGTAATGGCAAGTATATATATATATATATATATATATATATATATATATATATATATATATATATATATATATATATATATATATATATATATATATATATATATATATATTGTGAAGACCAGGTTCAGCCCCCTTCACAGCTGTCACTACACTCGGGTCAGCTTTCTTTAGGCTAGCTCCTTCTTGCAGGTCGAATCCCAGCACTTGCTGGTCGTCTATCACTATCAAATTTCTGATGTCGTCACTCCGTTTAATTCCACTCACGGAGAAGGTTATATAACAAACACCAACTTAATTCTCAAAGCTAGAAAGTTCTAAAGGGCCACGTTCTAGGGCACAGACAGGATACATGACACATTCCCAGTGTGAGGGTAACACCCCCATAGGACAATTGCCCACCATAACAAAATCATGCACTTTCCAACGATAATATTACACACACACTGGTCAGGTAATAGTCATTTGCAATCTTCCACCCGACAGATTTTTAACTCGTATAAAATTTATGGAAATATGGGAAGAAAGTAGACAGTTGTATACTAGGACAAAGATAATGCAATCTTCTGGTCTGCCTCACTCACATTTATAGGCCAAAGAGACCAGCAAAATTTAACAAACACATGACACAACGCTCACCACAGTCAGACACAAACTATACCCACAGTAAGACACTGCACTTAGGTAACAAAAAAGACAGAACAAGAGCCTGTTCCCATCAGAATACAGCCACAAATATGATGGCCAGTCAGAAAATACATATTGCAGGTGGGGTCACTATCCAGCCTGCAAGAGTAGCGAGGTACAAGGGGCCTGACACGCCCTTAAAATAATAATTAGAATTGTCCAAATACTGGCCTAACTAGTACTCAATATAATAATGTATCTTGCAGTAATCTCACCCGTAAGTATTACAGTAATATGCCATCTCTACCACGCTTTAACAAACCTGTCAAATCTCAAGGTCCAGTCACTCAGATCTCTGCTACTGACTGCCATCTGTGGGAAATACAGTTACACCGCCTCAGCGGTGTAACTGTATTTCCAGAAGGCAGGAGGCAGGAGGAGGCAGTAGACACCTGCCGAAACGATAATTACTCCCAGTGAGGTCTAAAGTACTGTTCAGGGGGTGCTGTGAACTTATCATTAAACCAAGCTGTGACCTCATTGAACGCTTCCCTTTGTCTCACAACACAAGGGGGCAGTCACAGCCTGCCATCTAAAGACAACTCTCTTCCTTCACACAAAACTACAAGCACCTAATAACACACACACCCTTCACTCAAAAATTTCAAAATCATCATAGCGACTCCTACACCAGCTTGGAGTCCCCATCTGTGGAGGGGACCATAAATGTCCCCAGGTCGGACTGCCTTTCTGTCGACGACCCTAAGTGTCTCGACACCTCCGTTAACTTTTTCTTCATTAACTTCTGCAACATTCGCGGACTAAGATCTAATTTTCAATCTGTAGAACACGACCTCTCCTCTTCTAAACCTCATCTTTTCCTCACTGAAACTCAGGTCTGAGGCAACTGACAGTAGCCCCTTTTCTGTTCCCTCCTACTTTCTCTATCCTCATTTTCGATCCAAAGCTGGATGTTGCGTTTATGTGCGCAATGACTTAACCTGCTCTCGTGCCAACGCTCTTGAATCTTTGACTACTTAACTTCCAAAGTGGAGCACATTCTGACCCTCTTCCCTTTTGCAGAGATCTCCATTCTTGGAGACTTCAGTGTTCACTACCAGCTTTGGCTTTCCTTTCCCTTCACTGACCATCCTGGTGAACTAGCCTTCAACTTTGCTATCTTCCACGACCTAGAGCAATTGGTGCAACACCCTACTCGTATTCCTCACCGTCTTGGAGATACGCCCAACATTCTTGACCTTTTCCTCACCTCTAATCCTTCTACTTATGCTTTCACTCTTTTTTCTCCGTTGGGCTCCAATCACTATCTCATATCTGTATCTTGTCCTATCGCTCCAATCCCTCCTCAGGATCCCCCTAAGCGAAGGTGCCTCTGGCGTTTTGCCTCTGCTAGTTGGGGGGACCTGAGGAGGTATTTTGCTGATTTTCCTTGGAATGACTACTGCTTCAATGTCAGAGACCCGTCTTTGTGTGCTGAGCGCATAACAGAGGTGATAGTGTCTGGCATGTAGGCGTACATTCCCCACTCTTTTTCTCGTCTTAAACCTTCTAAATCTTGATTTAACACAGCTTGTTCTCGTGCTATACATGACAGAGAGGTGGCCCACAAAAGGTACTTAAGCCTTACATCACCAGAATCTCATGCACTTTATATTTCTGCCCAGAACCATGCCAAGCCTGTTCTCCAAATAGTCAAAAACTCCATTAACAGAAAGTGTCAAAACCTTTCAAGATCTAACTCCCCTCGTGACTTCTGGCATCTAGCCAAAAATATCTCCAATAACTTTGCTTCTTCTTTCCCTCCTTTATTTCAACCATATGGCACCACTGCTCTCACATATATTTCTAATGCTGAACACTTCGCTCAAACATCAATTCCTCCATCTATCAACTCGACACAACCTTCCAGACAACTATCCCCTCTTCTTCAATGACACTCAACT
>NC_087179.1:696336-706336 GCF_035594125.1 Scylla paramamosain
CTGTTTATGGCCTCTATGCATTGTTTTCCTAGACGGAGTTCAGAGCTAACTATAACTTCTAAATCTTTTTCGTACCCTGAACCTACCAGAGTTTCGTTGTTTATTGTGTACCTACTCTGGGTTTCCTCTACCTACGCTAAGTGCTTTGCATTTTTTTTTCTTTTTTTTTTTGTACCCTGAACCTACCACTACCAGAGTTTCGTTGTTTATTGTGTACCTACTCTGTGGCTTTCCTCTACCTACGCTAAGTACTTTGCATTTGTTGATATTAAACTGCATTTACTATCTGTCCGCCCATTCATTCATCCTATCTAAATCTCCCTGCAAGGCGATGGTATCCGATTCTGACCTAATTAATCTACCTATCTTTATGTCATCCACAAATTTACTAACATCACTACTAATTCCAATATCCAAGTCACTGATATATATTAAAAACAACAATGGCCCTAATACTGATCCCTGTGGCACCCCACTAATTACATGACCCCACTCGGATTTAGAGCCGTTTATTACAACTCTTTGTCGTCTGTCGCTTAGTCATGACCTTATCCAGCCTAACACCTTCCCATATATCCCGTGTGCCGTAACCTTTCTCAGGAGCTTCTGATGGGTTACCTTGTCAAACGCTTTATTAAAATCCAGATATAAGATGTCATAGCTGTCACCATTATCTGCTGCCTCGTACACTTTACTGTAAAAAAAAAAAATAACAAGCTCGTCAGGTAAGACTTCCCCTTTGTGAAACCATGCTGTGACTGATTTTTCAAGTTATGTTTAAATGTTCCCTAATGTTCCTTGCTATTATTGACTCCATTATTTTACCTACAACTGAAGTTAAGCTGAAAGGTCTGTAATTATACACTAAAGATTTATCTCTTTTTTTAAAGATGGGTACTACATTAACCTGCCTCCGCATTACTGGTACCTCATCTGGCTCAAGTGATTTCCTAAAGATAGAAACTAACTGCTCACTAATTACCTCCTTGCATTCCTTAAGTACTCTGTGATATATTTAATCTGTTCCTGGTGTCTTTAATTTTCTTTTAGCCTATCTAGCTACTGTTCCACCATCTCCTTAGTTATGGAAATATCTGTCAGCTTCTCATTCTCATCTGCTCTAAACATCTGTTCACTATTTGGTATATCCTGCATGTTTTCTTGGGTGAAGACAGTTAAAAAAAATACTCATTCAGAATTTTACTAATCTCCTCACCCGGACCAACCAGCTCCCCAACTGTTGCCTTTATTGGACCTATAGTATCCTTATTATTCATCGTATATATCTGATAAAATCCCTTGGGGTCCGTGTTCACCTGGTTGGTTACCTTTAGCTTTGCTTTTAGCTTTTCTTATTAACCTCCTGATTTTTTCTAACTAATTAATTATATTGTGGCCTTAAAACATCTTTACCTGGCCTTAATTTCTTATATATATATATATATATATATATATATATATATATATATATATATATATATATATATATATATATATATATATATATATATATATATACTTCTCTTCCGCCCTATAGCCTTAAAACATCTTTACCTGGCCTTAATTTCTTATATATATATATATATATATATATATATATATATATATATATATATATATATATATATATATATATATATATACTTCTCTTCCGCCCTATATAGTGTTTTAACCTAACAGTCATCCATTTAGGGTTTTTTTTTTTGTGATCTTATTGCTCGATACAGAATATTTGCTAACTCTCCTATATGCAATTTACGAAATATTTATACAACATATCTAAATTTACTTCACCTAATCCCTTCATCTCGTCTCCTTCCATCCTCTCCACTCCCTCATCTACTCCCCTGTATCTCACCTCTCCCATCTCAGTATTTTTTTTATTTTTTATTATGTAAAAGGGACACCGGCCAAGGGCAATACAAATCTAATAAAAAAAAAAGCCCATTGAGATGCCGGTCCCGAATAGGATCCGAAGCGGTGGTCAAAAATTGAAGGATAAATGTCTTGAAACCTCCCTCTTGAAGGATTTCAAGTCATAGGAAGGTGGTAATACAGAAGCAGGAAGGGAGTTTCAGAGTTTACCAGAAAAAGGGATGAATGACTGTGGATACTGGTTAATTCTTGCACTATAGAGGTGGATAGAATAGGGGTATGAGAAAGAAGAAAGTCTTGTGCAGCGAAGCCGCGGGTGGAGGGGAGGCAGGCAGTTAGCATGATCAGAAGAGCAGTTAATATGAAAACAGTGGTAGAAGATAGCAAGAGATGCAACATCTCGGCGATGAGAAAGAGGCTGAAAACAGTCAGTTAGAGGAGAGGAGCTGATGAGACGAAAAGCTTTTCATCCTACCCTGTCTAAAAGAGGTGGACAGAATAAGGGTATGAGAAAGAAGAAAGTCTTGTGCAACGGGGCCGCGGGAGGAGGGGAGGCGTGCAGTTAGCAAGATCAGAAGAGCAGTTAGCATGAAGATAGCGACAGAAGATAGTAAGAGATGCAACATTGCGGCGATGAGAAAGAGGCTGAAGACAATCAGTTAGAGGAGAGGAGTTGATGAGACGAAAACTTTTGATTCCAACCTGTCTAAAAGAGCGGTATGAGTGGAACCCCCACCCCCCTCACAGGTGAAGCATATTCCATATATGGAAGGATAAGGCCCCTTTATAGAGTTAGCAACTGAGGAATGAGGAAAAAAAAAATGATGGAGACAACTTAGAACACCTAACTTCATAGAAGCTGTTTTAGCTAGAGATGAGAGGTGGAGTTTTCCTGTTTAGATTATAAGTAAAGGGGAGATCAAGGATGTTCAGTGTAGAAGATAGATACAGTTGAGTGTCATTGAAGAAGAGGGGATAGTTCTGTGGAAGGTTATATCGAGTTGATACATGGAGGAATTGAATTTTTGAGGCATTGAATAATACTAAATTTACTCTGCCCCAATCAGAAATTTTAGAGAGATCAGAAGTCAGGCGTTCTGTGGCTTCCTTGCATGAATTGTTTACTTCCTGGAGTGTTGGACGTCTGTGAAAAGACGTGGAAAAGTGCAGGGTGGTATCATCAGCGTACAAGTAGATAGGGCAAGACCTGACCCTCCAGCATGCTTACACCTATCTTCGCCTCTCTCTCTCCTCTTTCCCTTCCAGACACATCTTCCTTCTTCTTGCCTTACACCCTCACACCTCACCTCACCTCTCTCATCCTGCCTTATCTCTCTCAACTCCGTCCCGGACCTGACCTCACCCTGAATCCATTGCCAGTCAACTCCTTGGAGGTACCTTTTTAATTCCTCAAAGTCTGCTTTCCTAGTCAGGTATTTTGCAAGTGTTTTTGCTTCTAAAGGTTTCTCCCCATTTTAATTTGTACCTAATTTCCCAATGATCACTGTTACCTAGCTGTCCTCCAACCTCTACCTGCGTGACTGCTTTTTCACTGTTAGTAAGAATTAAATCTAGAATATTGTTTAATTTGTACCTAATTTCCCAATGATCACTATTACCTAGCTGTCCTCCAACCTCTACCTGCGTGACTGCTTTTTCACTGTTAGTAAGAATTAAATCTAGAATATTGTTCCCCTTTGTGGGTTCTACGACTACCTGTTTAAAAAAAAAAAATTCCTGAATTACTTTAAGAAATTCCTATGCTTCCTTGTTACCTACCATTAGGCTCCAGTCGATATTCCTAAAAATCAAAATATCCTACCACACATTCCTGACTGTACCTTCCTGTTCTACTTATTTCCTGCCACAGTGTGGTGTTAATTTCCTTTGTACTATTCGGTGGCTTGTTAATTCCAATGTTAATAGAACACTGTAATGTGTCCCTAATGTATAACGTGATGCCTCCTCTCCTGTTTTCCCTGTCTTTATAGAATAGTGTATAACCATATATCTTAATCTCTGGATTAAATACTTTTCCTGACATATCTAACCAAGTTCTTTGCTAAAGCAATGATATCAAGATTCTCTACACTCGCTATTCCTCTAAGCTTGTCTATTTTATTCAAAATACTTCTACAATTTGTGTAGTAAACACTTAAGCTATTTCTCAACTTCCCTGAACTAGTTATCTTTTTAGATTTAAGTAATATGTCCTTCGTTTTCACCTCACAACCCCTTCCTCCCTCCAAACGAAAAAAAAGCGCTGGAGTGCAGTTACCTCCCGCTCGAGGGTTCCGGCCAAAACCCGAACACCCTGGCGTGATAAATGCACTCCATCCCTGGCGTACAAGGTGTCCCTACCATAGAAGAGGTCCCAGTTTTCGATGAACGTCCATTAATTACTCTTACAACGATTCGCGAGGCTGCGATTCACTGTAATAGCCCTGGACAGCCACTCAGAACCAACTCCCCTCCTTGGCAAGACTCCACATATCACAGGGATCCCTCCCTTGTCCCTAATCCTTTCCTAAGCCTATCGAAACCTCCCGAACAGCTCCTCACTCCTGACTTTGCCAAGGTCATTCCCTCCTTCGCCGAGAAAAACAATGGGCTTGGTTCCTCCATTTTCCAAGCATTGTCTAGCCTATCAGCTACCTTCCCTATCACAGCTTCCGGCAAACACACCCTCGACCTACGTTTCCTATCTCTGGCACAAAACACACTATCTAAGTGCCTAATCTGACTATCACCAAGCTCAAGCACTCTACCTTGGGGCAGGGTAACTGCGTCTGCTCTCTCCTTCTTGTCTCCTCCCGCCATGTCCACCTCCTCCTCCTCCTTCACTTCCTCCAGTACACTGAAGGGATTCTTTGTCTCCACGCAAGGTGCCCTGATGACCTTCAGCCTCTTGGCTCCCCTGCACACAACCGACCACTGGTCCTGCGTCGCCTTACTGGGTAAGGTGACGGTGGGGCACGACCTTCCCATAGGTGCTGAGATCCTCTCACAGAAACCAGCCTGCAGGTCTGAGATCCTCTCACGAAACTCAACCTCCACCTCCGAGATCCTTCGATGGAGTTTAGCCTCCACCTGTGAGACATTCGCAACGAAGGCCTCGAGAACAGGAGAACTAACACAACCAGACGACTCAAGGCGCCATGTCTACACTAACCAGCTATATTAGCGTCAGGTCACTGCTCACTAAACACGTCCGTTCACTAGGAACCCTGACCAAGCAGGGACAACCCTGTGCCCTTGCCACACTCAACGCGCCCAACAGGAATCATAGCCTCTTGGTGTATCATCACGGCACCGCCAGGCAATACACTTCCTGGTCAAGCAAATCTTCCCTTCCGGCCGCCGAGCAAGTTTAACTCGCTTGCCCCTTCAACTCTCCTCACAGGAGAACATGTTGCATCCTTCACCGGGCCTTCCCTGCCCACACGGTCACTTAAACCTGCCCGCTCCTGGCTCCTCAGAGCCGCCATGTCACATCCATAAAACGAATAAATTAAAAAGTGCTACATGCCTGCTCTTAATCAAATAAAACAGTACTTCCCGGGTGACACTATCAAGCCTCTCTCAATGTCAAACACACCATTACTATTACATCTCACTTCTCTTGCCGACCACTTGATGACACAGGAATCACCCCAATGAGCTGATGGCTACTCCTTTCCAGGATGCAACTCACACATTCCCGCACGTGGTCACCACAACACAACCAACCTAAACTCTAACATGAGCCCAACCAATGTGCCCCTGGGCCAGCTTCACTAATCCCAGCAACTGCTTCCGCATGCAATCACTTCTCATCATACCCGATTCCTTGTTGCTTCGAGGTAGACGGCATCTATCGTCACACACTACACTTCTGGGGCACAGCACCTGATAATCAACAACGACTTGGCCACATGCAACCCCCAGCAACACTGAGGATCCTCTCTGAACAGCAAATAACACATCACCAGTAGCCTCACTCAGTACTGCCTTCTGACCCTGCGCCGTAGCCCACGTTAACTACACCATTGTCACTACTCTCACAGGGCTTGCAACATCTCTGATCACCCCCAAGAAAAAAAAAACAATACCGGCCATAACATGAGGCCAAACAAGAGATAATATGGCTTGCCAACCTGACCAAAGCAGCAACACTCAACAAACGTAGCCACACCTGGCCACTAAAACCTTCTCAACACCTCTCGAGTCAACCCGACTCCAAAGCGGTTAAACACTAGGCCGCTACATGCTACCAGAACCTGCACCTGCGGATGGCACAACAAAATGGAAGCCCAGACCTCTGTCCTCTTTTCACCAGGTATAGAAAATATTGTTAGTACTTGCAAACACTGCCCGACCCTCTATTCCCACTCTTGCCTTGGCAAGTAGTGGAACAACTCGTCCCTGAGGGGCAGAGCCCTCCTTGGGTACACTGACATCTCTAGTGGCAGCTATCAACACTACACGAGCAAACACCCACTATGTCTGGTCCCGGCAAGGAAGTAGTCTGCTCCTCACAGCTAGTACACTCCGCAGGGGAGGAAACTCCCACATCCCTAGCAGAGGTAGGAGTCTCCCCATCCTCGGCAGTGAACCCAGATACAACAGACACAACAGAGTGGGGCTCGGGCCAAGTATCAGCGCTTACAGCCTCCACTCCAGATGATAACTCCACCTGAGCGCCACCACCGAGAGGCTCCGCAGGGTGAGGCAAACCAGGACCGCACCAGCCGCACCCTCGGCAACGCTCCCCAAAAAATTGGGTGCCTTCTGTGGTGGCTCTGCGGTTGTGCAGTTAGCCCCAGCACAATGACTCAAGTACGAGTTCAACTCTGACTCGCCCAAACCCTTGCCAACAGCGGGACAGGCCTCTGGGCACTCTGAACCCACTGCAGCATCAACATTAACTCTGCACTCCTCTTGTGGTGGCCCTGCCATATTGCAATCGATTCAAGGAGTCACAGAACTCGTGTAATTATTGTAAGAATAATGAGCACTTCAAATTTAATTGTCCTAAGTTAGTGATAGCCACAGCTTCTAAGCTCTCCCAGAAGCTGATGGCTCTGATTGTATTACACGACAGAGGTATTGAGAGTGAGACGATTCCATTAGCGTTTGGTTTTAAGAGTAGAAACGCAGGAAGCACTGTCGCCTCGTCTGTTGATGGTACCTTACCGTCTCCCAGGAGGTCTGGTTTGGACTGGTGCCATCCATTTTTGTGTAAGGGGAATGTCTAGATTACCGGAGTTAAGTACCCCGTTACTGTTTTGAGAGATACAGCAGCACAGCAGTCGTTGTACAGGAATGCTACTGGGAGGCGAATTGTGTCCGATAAATCTGTGAAAGGCTTTGCCATGGCAGAAATGAGGCTTATGTGCCCACTAGTGACCGCAGAAGCGCGGGTGGCACTAGCGGAAGATCTGCTAGTGTTGGGTGTTGATTTCCTTCTAGGGAATGACCAGGCAAGTGGTCATTCCACGGATGGGGGTGCAGCCCCCATCTGTGGATACTGTCCTAAATATGAAGGCTGTTGATAATTCTGACTCTCAGTTTTGACGCCAGGAGAGTACCCTGGCGTCGGGAGCACGCGAGTTCTGCCGTGGCAAAGCATTTCACAGATTTATCGGACACAATTCGCCTCCCAGTAGTATTCCTGTACAACGACTGCTGGACAATTAAATTTGAAGTGCTCCTTATTCTTACAATAATGACATATTGGCTGCATTCTGTACCTGGGAGTGCATATACCCAGTCTGTCTCCATCAAGGACTAAGTAGGGATTTATTGCCAACATGAGTTACTCGCCCCAACTTGTTACCAATGCCACTAATATACCGTGCCTACAGACAAACTGTCACTGGGCCCGCCAGACGTCCCACTAATCCAACGAAGCACAGGTCTTTGGGCCAACACGTGGTCATCAGCCCAAGTAGCTGCTTCCTTTAGGTTTTCGAACCTTTTCTCTCGGAGCAGCGATACAAGCTCCTCGGCCACATTAGCATATTGTTCCATCACCATGAGTTCCTTCATCTCACGATAAGAAGTGGCCTGCTCGCTAGCAATTAATTTCTCAAACGTCTCCTCGAGATAGCGAGAACACTCATGATAAGAGTCAGTATCCTTTATCTTCCTCCACGGAACTGTAGCCTACGAGTTACAGCCTACGATCTACGAGCTACGGCCTGCAACAATAAGCCACAGGCCGTACCTTGTAGGATCTCAGAATATCAGCCTTAAGCTCTTCACAATCCTCCAAATTTTCCACAGACACCATGTCATAAACTTCAAGCAACCCATCTCTCCTGAGGTCAATCAAACTCTGGGGCCTTCTCAAACCTCCTGAACTATTTATTTTCATCAGACTCAGGTATCAACTTCAAACTTCTCACCAACTGGTTTTCTTTGGTATTCTCCTTCACTCCTTCTCTCCTCAAGCCATGAATTTAATTAACCTCAATCCAAGTCTTCTCCAACTCAAATATTCTATTCTCTTCAGCCTCTTCCTTCTATCTTTTTGCCTCGAGTATCTTATTATTATTTTTTTTTCATACATGCTTGCCTTCTCCTTCTCAGCTTTGAGTAACATTGTGTTTTCATCGGCTTCAAGCCTTTTGTCTTCTCTAATCTCCTCAGCCTTTAACCTCACTGTTTCGGCTTCAGTTTTTAATTCAAGCCTTTTCATTTATATCTCCTTTTCTTAGCTTCTCTAGCCTCCTTTTCGGCTTCCAGCTCCATTCTCCTCATCTCCGATATAAATCTCATTTCCTCAGACATTCCCTCTGCCTGAGAAAAAAAAAAAAAAAAGTGTGGGTAGGACTTTCACGATCTTGGGCACTATTTCTAGGACTACATGTCCTCACACCAAATTGTGTCAAATCTACACTGCCACTTCCGGCAGAGGCACGGGACTCAGGTCGTAAGCCACTCCTGTTACCAGCCTTTCTTTCCATGGCGTAAGCTGAGTGCAGGCGCACATACGACAACGAAACGAACAAGCAACGTCCCACGTAGTTACGAGGCTTCCAGCAATCCTAGTAAGGTTGCCAATTTCTGCTACGACCAGGTTCAGCCCTTCTCATGGCTGGCTCTAGCTTGGGGCAGCCTCTCTAAGCCACCTCCAACGTGGGGTTTAGTACAGAGCACAAAAACGACGAAACCAGACTCCAGATGGTCGTTTACAACTATCAAATCTCTGAGGGCGCCACTGGGTTTCACCCACTCAACCGTTCAGGCTGGAAAGAATAATCCACATTCTAGTTGGAGAGATAGCACAGACGCTACACAGATTGAGGTATAACACCTTATTGGACAAACGTCCACATAACAGACCGCTCACGTCTGGCCAGGCAATAATGTATCCACTATCTTCCAAAAGAGACTCCCACCTCCTATAAAACTGGTGGAATTTCGGGAAGAATGTGGACAACTGTAGCCTAGCGCAAAATACGATATGATCCTCTAATTCCAGGCAAGCACAGCTTCCAACCAGGGTATTAGTAACATTCGGCAAACACGCGACAGGCAAGCACACACGAAAGAACTACGATCAGACACTGCACTTGGGAAGAAACAAGGAGGGGAGAGGACGGCGTCTGATCCCATCAAAATGATAGATATAACGACACGAAAATTCAATACTATCCATGGAGTCCTCTTTCATCACAGGAGTATCCTCAAGTTGAGTCACAAGTGTTTGCTTTCAAATATCAGGCTTCCATCTGATTCTGACCTCCTGCAGGGTATGCAATAATAATAATAATAATAATAATAATAATAATAATAATAATAATAATAATAATAATAATAACAGGAGTTATACCACAAAAAACTTAACCTTATTTATAAGATATAACTCTTCCTAAATATGGCTTAGCTTGGACTCTGAAAAGCACGTCTCCTCTCTCTCATACCTCACCTGATATTGACACAAAGGCACCTAAGCCGTTCTGGGAACCGAGGGCTGGATCATGTGATACTGGAGTAAAGGGAAAGAGGAGGGGAAGGGGTGTGAGGGGCCGCCCTCCCACCCGAGGGACGCTTACATCACTCGTCTCTCTCGCCTTCTTTCTCATCACTTGGGTTTCAAAAATTCTAAGGACTCTATTTGGGGGGTTGGGTGGATTCT
>NC_087179.1:711336-753836 GCF_035594125.1 Scylla paramamosain
TGGTTTACATAAGCAATTGAAAAGCAATCTAGCGTGAAACGAAATATTTTAAGTTTTCTCTATTTTCAATGTAGGAGCAAAAATATAATAATAAAAAAAAAAAAAGGGTCCACCGAGGTGCTGGTCGTCAAAATTTACCGGATAAGTGTGTTGAAACCTCCCTCCTAAAAGAGTTCAATTCATAGAAAGGAGGAAATACAGATGCAGGAGGTGAGTTCCAGAGTTTACCAGAGAAAAGGGTGAATGACTAAGGATATGGGTTAGCTCTTGCATTAGAGAGGTGGACAGAATATAAGTAATAGAAAGAGGATGTTCTTATGCAGCGAGGCCGCGGAAGGAGGGGAGGCACGCAGTTAACAAGATCAGAAGACCAATTGGGATGAAAATAGCAGTAGAAGATAGCAAGAGATGCAACATTGCGTCGATAAGAGAGGTAGAAGACAGTCATTTAGAGGAGAGGAGTTGATAAAACGAAAAGCTTTTGATTCCAACCTGTCTAAAAGAGCGGTATGAGTGGAATCCCCCCTCACATGTGAAGCATTCTACATACATAGACGGATAAGGCCCCAGTATAGAGCAACTGGGGAATGAGAGAGAGAGAGAGAGAGAGAGAGAGAGAGAGAGAGAGAGAGAGAGAGAGAGAGAGAGAGAGAGAGAGAGAGAGAGAGAGAGAGAGAGAGAGAGAGAGAGAGAGACTGGAGACAACTTAGAACGTCTAACTTCATAGAAGCTGTTTTATCTAGAGATGAGAGGTGGAGTTTCCTGTTTAGATTATAAGTAAAGGGCAGACCAAGGATGTTCAGTATAGGAGATAGGGAAAGCTGAGTGTCATTCAAGAAGGGGGAATAGTTCTCTGGAAGGTTGTGTCGAGTTGATAGATGGAGGAATTCAGTTCTTGAAGCATTGAACAATACCATGTTTGCTCAGAAATTTTAAAGAGCTCAGAAGTCAGGCGTTCTGTGGCTTCCCTGCGAGAACTGTTTCCTTCCTGAAGAGTTGGACTTTCAAGAAAAGACGTGAAAAAGTGTACGGCAGTATCATCAGCGTAGGAGTGGATAGGACAAGAAGTTTGGTTTAGAAGATCACTAATCAATAATAGGAAGAGAGTGGATGACAGAACAAAATCCTGAGGAACACCACTGTTGATATATTTAGAACAACACTGACCATGTACCACAACAGCAATAGAATGGTCAGAAAAGAAATTTGAGATAAAGTTACAGAGAGAAGGATAGAAGCCATAAGAGGCTAGTTTGGAAATCAAAGCTTTGTGCCAAAATCTATTAAAAGTTTTTGCTATCCCTAAGCCAAAAGTAAAAGTTTCACCAAAACTCTTAAAAGAGGATGACCAAGACTCAGCAAGGAAATAATTAAATAAATTAAATAAAGTTAATCACTAACAAACAAACGCTTTTAGCCGCCGATTACAGGGAAGATATTTATCAAGACGGCATTTAAAAGTCTCTACGGTGTTGCAGCCTATCACGTCTCGAGGAAGCCCATTCCATAGATTTACTACTCGATGAAAAAAAAAAAAAAAAAGATTTGTGAGACTTTAATGATTTCCTAACAATTTTGCAATTGTTTCTTCGCGTATAATTTGAAGTCTATTGTGAAATATTTGCAGTCCATGTTATCAATACCTTTGATGATTTTAAACACCTATTAAGTTGCCTCTTAGTCTTCTTTGTGTTAATGGGAAAAAAAAATTAACTCTAAGACGCTCTTCGTTTGACTTGTTTCTTAAGCTGGTATCATTTCTGTAATTTTACGCTGAAGTCTTTGTAATTTATTAATATCTTTCCGGTAGCAGGGGTACCATGCTTGAACGCAATATTCCAAAAGGGGAAGGACTAAAGAGTTACTCAGAGTGAGGATTGTATCCTTAGATTTATATTCAAAAGATATGCCAATTAAGCCATTTTTTTTTTTTTTTTTTATGTAGGAGGGACACTGGCCAAGGGCAACAAAAATCCAATAAAAAAAAATGCCCACTGAAATGCCAGTCCCATAAAAGGGTCAAAGCAGTGGTCAAAAATTGATGAATAAGTGTCTTGAAACCTCCCTCTTGAAGGAATTCAAGTCATAGGAAGGTGAAAATACAGAAAAAGGCAGGGAGTTCCAGAGTTCACCAGAGAAAGGGATAAATGACTGAGAATACTGGTTAACTCTTGCGTTAAAGAGGTGGACAGAATAGGGGTGAGAGAAAGAAGAAAGTCTTGTGCAGCGAGGCCGCGGAAGGAGGGGAGGCATGCAATTAGCAAGATCAGAACAACAGTTAAAATGAAAATGGCGGTAGAAGACAGCTAGATATGCAACATTGCGGCGGTGAGAGAGGCTGAAGACAGTCAGTTAGAGGAGAGGAGTCAATGAGACGAAAAGCTTTTGATTCCACCCTGTCTAGAAGAGCAGTATGAGTGGAACCCCCCAGACATGTGAAGCATACTCCATACGTGGACGGATAAGGCCCGTGTACAGAGTTAGCAGCTGGGGGAGTGAGAAAAACTGGCGGAGACGTCTCAGAACACCTAACTTCATAGAAGCTCTTTTAGCTAGAGATGAGATGTGAAGTTTCCAGTTCAGATTATAAGTAAAGGACAGACCGAGGATGTTCAGTGTAGAAGAGGGGGACAGTTGAGTGTCATTGAAGAAGAGGGGATAGTTGTCTGGAAGGTTGTGTCCAGTTGATAGATGGAGGAATTGAGTTTTTGAGGCATTTGTAGCGAAGGTGAGGTGCTACTTGGCCGCCCGGAAGTTGCTCAAGCGAGAAGTTTAGGCTCCCAACTATGCCTCCTGGTCATAGCAGTGTTTAGTCCTTTAAGGGTAACAGTTTCCTGTGTCACAACATTGTAGCTCTGGCAAAGGAAACTTAGCCTGGGTATTCTCTGTTTATTCTTTTTTTTTTTTTTTTTTTTTTTTTTTTTTTTTTTTTTTTTTTTTTTTTTTTAGAGGGGGACAGACAGTGGGGGTGAAATTAGAGGGGGAAGTAGGGTTGAGAGTTGGAGGGAACAGTTTTGGTGAAAGTGAAATATAGTTAGAGAGTAATAGGTGGCGGGCTGTACGCCTTGCTTTTCCTGTTGTTTATTTACCTTTTACCGTTGAGTTGACCTAAATTTTGTTTTGGTAATGGGCAGTGTATGTATGTGTGTGTGTGTTATAACATGTTATTGTTGTCATCTAGATTTTATGCTTTACCTTACGACTGAGAAATTTAATTGTAAAGTGGAGTTGGTACATCCTGCTCTAATGTTTTTGCTGTTTTCCTGAACCATGTGTGCTCCAAAATGTTGTTTTGGTTTTCTGTTATTGTGTGTATGTATTCAGTGTCGTGTAAAATGTTTTGTAGTGTGAATTTTGTTTTTTGAGCTCTTTCGTGTAATAGAATGTTTATTGGTTTCATGTTGCTTAGTTGGTGTAACTCTGATGTGGTTTTTGTGTATGGATACTGTTCATTGTAAACAAACCTTAAGGCATGGTTCTGTACTCTTTGAAGTTTTCTTATAGCATGTTTAGATAATGTTGCTAGTGGATATTCTGGGTAGAGAAGTAGTGGAATTACGCAAGATTTTATGAGGTGTAACTTGATGTTCGTGGTGAGTTGGCTGAATCTTTTTATTGTATATAGAGCGTGCTTTGCTTTTACTACGTTATTTGTGATTTGGTTGTTGTACCCTTTGCTGTTGATTGACAGGCCAAGAATGTTTGCGTTTCTTGTGTATGGTATTCTTTGATGGTTGATAGTTATTGGTTTCGTTTTCGTTATTGAGACTGGAAGTATTGCGAATTTATTTATATTTGTTTTTATTTTCCACTGATGTTCGTATTGGTTTATTTTTGTGATTTCTCTCTCCACTTTTCGTGCTAAAAAATGTCTACTATTCCCTTGTTGTGTTATTATTTGGGTGATGTCATCAGCGTAAGTTACGTATGTGCAATGTGGGCTTGGTGGTGGAATATCTGAGGTGTATATAGTGAATAAGGTTGGTGAAATGTTGCTGCCTTGAGGTACTCCGCTTAGCAGTGGTATGGGTGGACCCGTGTGTGTTTTTATTGCTATACTTGCTGTTCTGTTATTCAAAAAGCTACTTAAGAGCTTTACATAGGTGTCTGATAAATTTAATAAGGATAGTTTATATTTTAAGCCTTGGTGCCAGACCTTATCAAATGCTTTTGATATATCCCGGGTGACAATTGTGGCTATTTTGTTTGTTGTTAGTGTATGACTTAGTTTTTCTGTGAGGATTGCTATGGCAGTATGTGTTGATCGGTGTTGTCTAAAACCGTGTTGAGATGTTGGAAAGAGGTTGTTCGTTTCTAGGTAATTTCTTAGTCTGTGGTTGATTATTTTTTCGAACATTTTTCCTGGCACTTCAAGTAGAGAGATAGGTCTGTGGTTATGTGGGTTTGTTGTCTGTTTGTTGGCCTTTGGGATTAGTTTGAGTTTAGCATGTTTGTATTCGTCTGGGAAGTAGCCCATGGAAATTGATATGTTGAGTAGTTTTGTAAGAATTAATATAGAGTCTGGTGATAGGTGTTGTAGAATTATTTTATTGATCTTCGACACCCCTGGGGTGTTATTCTTAAGGCTTTTAATTATACGTTGTATTGTGTCTGGGGTTATTCTATGTAACAGTGGGTGGTTGTCATCAAGTCTATTTGGGTCTCCATTTGGGTATGGCGTAAATTTATCTTCATTATTAATCATGTATTGGGTGACCAAGTTGTCTGTGTGTAGATCGAATTCTGCGTTTTCCTGTTGTGATATTTGAAAGTTATTGCTCCATATCTCTCTAAAAATTTCTTCTTGTTTTCTTACGTCATGGATTTTTTCGTTGTTGTGTATTATGTAATTTTCCGAGGTCTTACTGTTGCCTTGTAATTTTTTTACCTGTGACCAGAATTTCTTAGAGTCTTTATGTGCATTAATAAGCTTAGTTATTTTACTTTCCCACTGTTTATTTTGTATGTTATTGCACTCTTTTATTATTGCATGTCTTATTTTTTTTAAGGTTGCGTATTTTAAAGGAGTCCAGCCAGTATAATTGCTTTCGTCTGTGATGTTTTTTGCGTAGATTTTAAGATATTTTATGGTGTTATTTGTTAGTGGCTTTTGTTGTGTTCTTGTTCTTTTTAAGGGGATGTTGTTCTTCATTGAGTTTGTTACAGCACTTGTCCATTGTTGTAAAGATATATTTAGCTGTTGTGTGCTCATATAAGCGTTTGTGTTTATGTTTTTGTGTGTTTCTTTAATGTCTTGGGTGAATGTTTCCCAGTTTGCTAGGTTGTAGTTTGGTATTGGGTCAATGGATGTTGTTATTGCTTTTGTAGTTATTTTGATTATTACTGGAATGTGGTCAGAAGATGTGGTAGGACCGGGTTTTATATCCATGTTATGGTATGTTTTATGATTTGTAAGTATGATGTCGGGTGTAGATGTATGACTGCTGCCGAAAAATGTATGGAAGTTAGGGCCTTTGTAACATAGATTCCCTTTGTCAATAAGTTTTTTTATTGCTTTCCCAACATTGTTGCTGTCATTGTTGTTTAGAATCGTATGTCTGGCGTTTAGATCTCCGATGATGTACGTTGGTGTGTTTTGTGTTATTAATCTGTGAAAGTCTGTGATAGGGAGATAAGGTCTTCGTGGTGGTAAGTAAGTTGTTGCAATATTTATTGGTCCAGTGGTAGTGGATATGGTAACTTGTAAAATATCTGTGTCAAAGTCATCTGTGATTTTATATTCAATACTGTTTTTAACAAGTATTGCAGATCCATCATGAAGGGTGTTGTCACTGTTGATTTTGTAAGTGTTATATCCGTATATTTTTATGGTTTCTGTGTCCTTGACCCCGGTGCTATTCAGAAGTATTACGTCAGGGTTGTTCTGTAAATATGTGTTAGTTAACAAGAATTTGTTTGTTTTCCATGTATGTACGTTATGTTGTATTATGGTGATCGTGTCCATGTTTGTGTATGTGTCTGTATGTGAGAAGTTTGTGTTTGTTCCAGTGATTTGTGTGTAACGGTGTTTGATTCTGGGTACTTGCTTTAATTAGAGGAGTGTCTGTGTCTGCTGTGTTTGTGTTTGGGGGCTTTGGTGGGTGGCGGGGTGAGTTCTTGGTGTAAGCCGTTACGGATTTTACCGAACTGCGAGTCGTCAGTAGTACACCAGCAGTTTGTTAGCTCCATATCGTTTTTTATCATATACAGTAGAATTTCTTGGTCAGTATATGTCGGGTTCGTGTACCTGTATTTATATAATCCAGAATCAATTCCCCGTTTTAAGTCAACTAGATTAAAGGTTTTTCTTTGGGCCAGCCTTTGCTTTTCTTGGTGATGATCTGAAGTCCTATGGCTTGACCAGAGATTTTTTCCAGTGGGGGCATGCTTGGGTCATGTGAAGTGTTGTTTTCTTTTTGTGTATGCATTGTTTCGTGTCTGTCTGTTTTGCAGGAGTTAAGTGAGTGTGGTGTTTGTTGTGTGTTAGCCATGACTGTGTGTTGTGTGTCTTGTTGATATTGTTGGCGTTGCTGTTCTTGTTGTTGTTGCTGTTGTGGTTGCTGTTGTTGTTGCTGCTGTTGTTGCTGTTGCTGCTGCTGCTGTTGCTGTTGGTTTTGAAAATTGAGGATAAGGCTAGAAGGTGGATTATTCGGGAGGTCGATTTTTGGGAGTTTGTTGAGTTCTAGGGCTCTGTTGAACTCATCATTATAAGAGCCTGGGTTAGCTGTATTGATCAGATGTGCATGAAGCATGCATGACATTTTTGTTGCTGTTTCCGGATTGATTATGCTGCTGATGGGTGAGGGGCTTGTGTTGGTGACTGATTGTGCATATGTTGCATTGTTAGTAGTTTTTTATTTATTTCTTTTTGCATCTACAGCTTTTTTCCTTTAAGGGCATTTATTTGCTAGTGTTCGATGTTTGTCAGAACAGTTGATGCATTTTTTATTTGTGCTTTTGCAGTCTTTCCATGTGTGTCCCACATCTGCACATTCTCTGTATATTCAACACAAATATGAACAATATATATAACAATCACTAAACACAACAAACGACACATACAAAATTATGGAAAAAAAAAGTGTATGTGTGTGTGTATGTCTGTGTGAAGAAAGGAGTAGTAAGATGTATTGAGAAGATGTGTAATACATGTGTAAAAGAGAGTGCACAGAATGTGACAAGTAAGAGAAGTGATGAAAAAGATATGAAAGACAAGAGCGTGTGCAGTAGAGAGAGTGAAAACGGAAGGGTGATAATGAAATAGAAAACGGAGTGCTAGGAGCGGTGACTTGTGTCCCGCTACACATTGAACAATAGCAAGTTTGATCTACCCCAATCAGAAATTTTAGAAAGATCAGAAGTCAAGCGTTCTGTGGCTTCCCTGCGTGATATGTTTACCTCCTGAAGGGTTGGACGTCTATGAAAAGACGTGGAAAAGTGCAGGGTGGTATCATCAGCGTAGGAGTGGATAGGACAAGAAGTTTGGTTTAGAAGATCATTAATGAATAATAAGAAGAGAGTGGGTGAAAGGACAGAACCCTGAGGAACACCACTGTTAATAGATTTAGGAGAAGAACAGTGACCGTCTACCACAGCAGCAATAGAACGGTCAGAAAGGAAACTTGAGATGAAGTTACAGAGAGAAGTATAGAAACCGTAGGAGGGTAGTTTGGAAATCAAAGCTTAGTGCCAGACTCTATCAAAAGCTTTTGATATGTCCAAGGCAACAGCAAAAGTTTCACCAAAATCTCTAAAAGAGGATGACCAAGACTCAGTAAGGAAAGGCAGAAGATCACCAGTAGAGCAGCCTTGACGGAACCCATACCGGCGATCAGATAGAAGGTTGTGAAGTAATAGATGTTTAAGAATCTTCCTGTTGAGGATAGATTCAAAAACTTTAGATAGGCAGGAAATTAAAGCAATAGGACGGTAGTTTGAGGGATTAGAAAGGTCACCCTTTTTAGGAACAGGTTGAATGTAGGCAAACTTCCAGCAAGAAGGAAAGGTAGATGCTGACAGACAGAGCTGAAGGAGTTTGACTAGGCAAGGTGCAAGCACGGAGGCACAGTTTCGGAGAACAATAGGAGGGACCCCATTAGGTCCATAAGCCTTCTGAAGGTTTAGGCCAGTGAAGGCATGGAAAACATCATTGCGAAGAATTTTAATACGTGGCATGAAGTAGTCAGAGGGTGGAGGAGAGGGAGGAACAAGCCCAGAATCGTCCAAGATAGGGTTTTTAGCAAAGGTTTGAGCGAAGAGTTCAGCTTTAGAAATAGATGTGATAGCAGCGGTGCCATCTGGTTGAAATAGAGGAGGGAAAAAAGAAGAAGCAAAGTTATTGGAGATATTTTTGGTTAGATGCCAGGAATCACGAGGGGAGTTAGATCTTGAAAGGTTTTGACATTTTCTGTTAATGAAGGAGTATTTGGCTAGTTGGAGAACAGACTTGGCATGGTTCCGGGCAGAAATATAAAGTGCATGAGATTCTGGTGATGGAAGGCTTAAGTACTTTTTGTGGGCCATCTCTCTATGTTGTATAGCACGAGAACAAGCTGTGTTAAACCAAGGTTTAGAAGGTTTAGGACGAGAAAAAGAGTGAGGAATTTACGCCTCCATGCCAGACACTATCACCTCTGTTATGCTTTCAGCACACAAAGACGGGTCTCTGACACGGAAGCAGTAGTCATTCCAAGGAAAATCAGCAAAATACCTCCTCAGGTCCCCCCAACTAGCAGAGGTAAAACGCCAGAGGCACCTTCGCTTAGGGGGATTCTGAGGAGGGATTGGAGCAATAGGATAAGATAAAGATAAAGATATGAGATTGTGATCGGAGGAGCCCAACGGAGAAGAAAGGGTGACAGCATAAGCAGAAGGATTAGAGGTCAGGAAAAGGTCAAGAATGTTGGGCGTATCTCCAAGACGGTCAGGAATACGAGTAGGGTGTTGCACCAATTGACCTAGGTCATGGAGGATAGCAAAGTTAAAAGTTGTAGGGTAGTTCACCAGGATGGTCAGTGAAGGGAGAGGAAAGCCAAAGCTGGTGGTGAACATTGAAGTCTCCAAGAATGGAGATCTCTGCGAACGGGAAGAGGGTCAGAATGTGCTCCACTTTGGAAGTTAAGTAGTTAAAGAATTTCTTATAGTCAGAGGAGTTAGGTGAGAGGTATACAGCACAGATAAATTTAGTATGAGAGTGACTCTGTAGTCGTAGCCAGATGGTGGAAAACTCGGAAGATTCAAGGGCGTGGGCACGAGAGCATGTTAAGTCATTGCGCACATAAACGCAGCATCCAGCTTTGGATCGAAAATGAGGATAGAGAAAGTAGGAGGGAACAGAAAAGGGGCTACTCTCAGTTGTCTCAGACACCTGAGTTTCAGTGAGGAAAAGAAGATGAGGTCTAAAAGAGGAGAAGTGGTGTTCTACAGATTGAAAATTAGATCTTAGACCGCGAATGTTGCAGAAGTTAATGAAGAAAAAGTTGAGGGGTGTTGTCAAGACACTTAGGCTCGTCGACAGAAAGGCAGTCCGACCTGGGGACATTTATGATCCCCTCCCCAGATGGGGACTCCGAGGCTGGTGTAGGAGTCGCCATGATGATTTTAAAATTTTTGAGTGAAGGGTGTGTGTGTTATTAGGTGCTTATAGTTTTGTGTGGAGGAAGAGAGTTGTCTTTAGAGGGCAGGCTGTGACTGCCCCCTTGTGTTGTGAGACACAAAGGGAAACGTTCAGTGAGGTCACAGCTGGGTTTAATGATAAGTTCACAGCACCCCCTGAATAGTGCTTTAGACCTCACTTACTTTATTGGTTTTCTGTACGACTTTTGAACATTGTTGGCTAGGTTTTAAGCTACTCGATATTGTCACTCCTAAATCATTTTCGTTGTCAACACTTTTAAGTTGGGTATCATCTAAAGTATACTTTGCTTTCTCGTTTCTATACCCTGTGTGAAGTACTTTGCACTTGTCTGCACTTATCTTAGAGAGAGGAGAGAGAGAGAGAGAGAGAGAGAGAGAGAGAGAGAGAGAGAGAGAGAGAGAGAGAGAGAGAGAGAGAGAGAGAGAGAGAGAGAGAGAGAGAGAGAGAGGATTTGTTTATATTTCAAAAACTAGAAACTGTTGCCACATATACTAGGCCAGTGAAACAGGGTGTAGTCGACTCATTTATGTACGATAGTACATTCAGGGTTGTGTGGCGGAAGAGAGTCGTCTTTAGAGAGCTGGCTGTATCTGTCCCCTTATTTTTTTCACTAAGGCCACAGCTACATCAATGGAAATTTCACAGTACCCCCTGATTCATTACAAAATCGGTCCAGTGTATGAAACCTCACTGTGAGTAAATATCGTTATCCTTTTGCACTGAACTCTTATTCTTTCCAAGTTAGAATATGTTTGTAAGCTTTATTCGTCTGCTTCTGAGGCACGATTTCGCGTGTTGGACTCGGTACAACTGGTGTGTTCCGCTCATCCCCAATTCCAAGCTTACTATAGGATGTTGGTGTCTTTCCATTGGACTTGCGTCGCCAGTCCTTGATGTCAAGGTGCTCGTTTCGAGTTTACCATCTTCCTGATCTAGTTTCTTGTGTATCAGTAACGCTATCAACTATATGTGTCTCACCGAATATTCCCTAAACCTTTTGGATTCAGGGTTACGTCTGCAATGGTGAAATTGAATGTACCTTCCCTTCCCAAATGTTACTATCGTTTTCCTAGAGTTAGTTACTGAGAATCCCTGCACGTTTCTGTCTCAGGCCCTGGAATTCCTAATCATTTTACCGCATTGTGAGTCCAACTCGTTCCATACTTTCCTAATACATTCTGTATTTACATGTTAAAAGTGTGATGTTGGAGTCGAGTTGTTCCTTTTAGTCCTATTCAGTTTCACGACTTGCACTCCACAATAATATTAGTGTGGCAGTTCTTGTTAGCTAGCAGTGCAGGTGGGTGGATTTAGTTGCTACCACAAAGATGGCGGGGATAGTATCTTTTGTTCTCCGTCCATGACATACTCGTAATGTCCAATGTGAGGGAGCGCCGGTCAGAGACTGCATTGGCCCGTCTCTAGATAGATTACACGCGTCTCACTCATGGTTACTCAGGGAACCACAGCCATATTGTGATTGCTGCTTATTCCCCCTTATAGTACGACACTTTCTGGTAGAATGTCCCAGTCTGGTGGACGTAGGTGAGCGATACCGCTTCCGTTTCGCGGTGAAGATTGTACTTACCGGATCTCGCTGATATTTGGAGAGAGAACTCTTTCCCCAGGATATGAGACCCTCATGTTTGTGGAGAAAGTTGATCTTTTGAATAAATTATAGTTTCCCTCCTAAATATAATTAGCTTAAATTAGGCACATCTTTAACCTTGCACTAAGGAAAGCCCGGAGACAAGTGAAGAAGACACATAACGAACAACGCTGGCTCCTATGGCACACAACGATCAATGCCAGTTATCTGAACCTGTGGGGTCAGTGCCCTGGGTACGAAACCAACAACGGCACACGTGCTCTTTTAGATCAGTGGGGTCAGTAACCCCTCACTTGTAATTGATACATTCGAGTATCAACCCTCTTAATTTTTAGCACTTCACTTTTCAATGATTAGTTTCATTTCCCTATATATATATATATATATATATATATATATATATATATATATATATATATATATATATATATATATATATATATATATATATATATATATATATATATATATATATATATATATATATATATATTTTTATTTATTTTTTTTTTTTTTGTGATCCTCACTCTTTATTTTACGTTACCATAGGTTTGTGGTTATTATCTATATTTTAATATACAGTTTTAATTGCTATGAACATTTTGTAGTACCGTCTTATTACTCCAATCTTGCGGTGAGTTAGCTTTTTAAATAACTCAAAATCCCACTCATTGTCGCCCAGCGGCTCTGATTTCTTTTTTTTTTTCTTTTATAATAAACATATGTTGCCTATAGTGCTAGTTATAGTTGGCTATAGTGCTCGTGCCATTCCAATATTAATCCTATTCGAACAATAAAATCAGGAAGAAAAGACATAAGGAATATATGATATACATGAATGTATACGTACATGTAACTGTAGCATTAAATTTGAGTAGCATAATCATAAGTATATATGTTGTTCCCAGTTCAAGATACTTTTAGGAAATTGAGCTTGATATTATAATATTATTAAAAAAAAAAAAAAAAAAAAAGTGTTTTCGTGTCGGAAGTTCGTATCGTTGATTAGGGGAGAATATGTGCTGGCGGGCGCCACGGCTCTCACCCAGTTGTGTGGGGAACTAGATAGGGACCTCTATCTCCAGCGTTTTGAGTTCATATTTGATTAGTTAAAGAAACAAAAACGCATTTCTTCACGTGTGGTTGTGACTATGCACAAAATTATTTCCAAATATAGTTATAAATATGTTTTACGTATTTATCAATTAATATCACGTACGTAATACAAACACACCTTCGTTATAGTGACAGTTGTATGTGCTCTTGTGTCTGCAGTATCATTTACATATGTGCACTGAAACGGGGAGAAAAAAAAATGTGATAACTCGAAAAATTCTTACAAAAAAAATATATAATAAAATACAGCGACTTGACGACGGTTGTACACTCACTGTCACGGGTGATATAGTGACAAGCGCCCCTTTTTCTGAGACCAATAGGAATTGAAGCACTCAACCCTAGAAGATGGAACACGATGGGCCTGACGGAGGCTGGGGCTGGGTTGTGGCCTTCGGCGCCTTCCTGGTGTGGGTTTGTACGCCATTTTATATAAATGATGATATAAATAAAACGCATTATGTTCTCTTCATGCTGTGGTGTTTGTAGTGATGAGTGCATGTCAGACGAGTCAGTGATATCATTCATAGATCTTCACATATTGTGCTTGAATGGTGTCCATATAGCAAAACATAAACGCGAGACTTCCAAAACCTCATTCGAAAATTAGTTAAGGCAGGCAATGAGCGATTATTTTAACAGTCACGACATCCCCATTGCTTCCCTTCACCTGCCTTGCTGTAAGAGTCGGATTAGAGCCCAACTGCCTTCTTAGAGATGCTACAAACCTTGGGGTAAAGATAAAGGGATGCCACCACCGTGGTTATGAAAAGACAATTTCTCACTGCCTCCCTTGTCTAATTTTCGTATGACGTTCTGGAAGTTTTGCGTTTTTAAATTCACATGTTTTGCTATATCGAAATCATTTGAGCTTGACATGTAAAAAACACCAGAGCATGAACAGAACATAATGCGTTTTCACCCAACGAACAGAGCCGATCACGCGTCACCAAAGACACAATGAACACTGACATTGGTAACCAGCTTAATACTGGTCATTGATGCTATGGCCGTGAGTAAGGAGGATTGATACACTCGAGATACCAATAGGTCAATTTGTCCCAACTCAATTTTTATGCTTGCTGAGAAGCCCTAAGTAAAACGCATTCCCCGAGCAGCGTGTGTCACCGCGACACTTCACTGTATAGCGACATTGATTCTACATAATAGTCCTCAATGTTATAGTATTTATAAAGCAAGTACATTTTATGATTTTTGCGTCAGTACCACTTGAATCACCAGGGCACAATGTCGCTGTACAGTGAAGCGCAGTTATTTTCCATTAATAAAATTTACAAGTGAATAAAGAAAGAACAATACGATAACTAGTGCTCAACAAAGTGTGTGGGAAAGTATCAGAGCCATAATTAATCGGTATATTGACAGAATCGAAAGTTCAACAGCAAAGTTAATTATTATAGATAATGTAGGAGAGGGAGGAGTCAGAAGAGATAGGTAAAAGAGGAAAGAGAGAAACTGATGAATAGAATACGAAGCGCGGTTATGTATACAGTAGAATAAGTTGGGAGTGGCAGGATAAAGGGTTAGAGAGGTAGGGAATGAATAGAAAATGAAAGATTTCATAAGGCAAGGGTATGAACAGATGAGGGAGTAAGGGGGAACTGGTTGGGGACGTGGGGTTGGATAGGATGGAGGAAGAGATAGGAAGCAGAGTATGCATGGGAAGAGGACTGGAAGATGGATGGGATGGTGACCAAGATAAAGAGAAAAGTGGAAGTAGGGTCGGTTGGGGAACAAGGTATAATGAAGGAAGAGGAAATGTGTTGGAGATAGATTCGAGAGAGTATGGAGGGATGGGAAGGAATCACAGAGAAGGGACAAAACAAGTAGATTGGATAAGTCCGACAATAGAAATCGGCTGTTAATAGCTAAAAAGAAATAAAGCCAGAGCATATGAGATAAATATTGTTCATGACTTAATAATGGGCAAGATCAATGATCACATGAGCACTACAGAGATCCTGCTGTTTGCTGAAAGCGGGTATTTACAGAGTAAATTGGTTAGAATGTCATTTAATGTTATTGTCTGCTTTGCAATAGAAATTTTCAATTTTACATCAATATTTCCATCGCGTGTGTATGTAGCAATGCTGAAACATATCCATGTGTTGTTTTCTGATATTCCAGATGGTCTTCAACAAGGAGCGGCGTTACCTATTCATTATTTTCTTTTGCCTTCTTTGGTTGCACTATTATTCGTCTTTTCTTATTTTAGGTTTTCTTTTCCCCCTAGTCTGTGAACATCATTGATTTGTTAGGTTAACATGTAAATTCTCTTTACTTAATTTGATGGCAACGTCAGCTGGATTTTCGTTTGTCATTTTATTAGGGAGTGAGGGGGCCACTAACAATGACTACTATGCCATGACGCTCATACTGGCTGACGTCCTCTATCTGTTTTTGAATTTGATTAGTTTTCCCTCAAGCACTAGGTGGTGGCCTGTTTGGGTTGCAAGACAGCACCAGTGTATGGTTGTGGCGATGACACTAAAGTCTACTGTGCCGCACCTTCACGTCGACTTGCTGGTAGGCTTTTGCTCCTGTCTTCGATATGTCAGTACCGCGGATAATTTCCTGACTCAACAATTTTGGTCAGGTTTATGGTATGAGGGATAGGAATAAGGGAGGAAGAACAGGAAAGTAGAAAAATTGTTGGAACGTGGCCGTCTGGGATCAGCTAATCCTGATTCGGCACTGAATCGTAATGCTCGATCTGGTTTATTTCTGGTCTCTATGCCTTAATTTTTTTAGACGGAGATCAGAGCTAACTATAACTCTAAACTTTTTTTTTTTTTTTTGGTTCTCTGAACATACTAGACCTGCGTTCTTTATTGGGTACTTACTGTATGGATATTTATGCCCACGCTAAGTAATTTGCATTTGTTAATATTATACTGCATTTGCCATTTATCTGACCATTCGTTTATTCTATCAAAGTCAGACTGCAAGGTGATGGTATCCGAATTTGATTTAATTAATATACTCATCTTCGTAACATTTAGAAATATACTAATATCGCTACCAATTTCACCATCTAGGTCATTAATGTGTGTTAAATGTAATGATCTTAAAACCTATCCCTGTGGCACCCCACTCATTACTTGACCCCACTCGGATTTAGAGCCATTTATTATATCTCTCTCGTCTGTGGCCTAACTACAACTTTATTCACACCTTCTCATCTGTCCCATAGCCCCTAATCTTTCTCAAGAGCCTTTGATAAGGTACCTTGTAAAAAGCCTAATGTCCAGGTATAGGATGTCATAATTGTCCCCATTATCTGCTGGCATGTAAACTTTACTATAAGAACTCAACAAGCTCGTACGGCAAGAATTCCCCTTCGTGAAGCCATGCTGTATGTTTGCTCAAATGGTCCTTAATAATTCTCGGGATCGCTGAATCCATCTCTCTAGCTGTACCCCGCTAGCACGTGGTTTGCGATTCATTCTCGTCAAGTAGGAGTTGGCTTGGTGTTTGGTATATTCCCTTCTCCGTGGACGAGTAAACAGAGCGTCGACCTCATATATTTAATCATTACAGGAGACCATCAGAGCCCCTTTATACGCGCATATGACATTGTGTCCTGCACTAAGCTACGTAAGAGGTAGCTTAAGGAAGCTGACCCGATTCGGTGGCAGCTGTGAGAGGGGCTGAATCTGTCGCAACTAATATATATATATATATATATATATATATATATATATATATATATATATATATATATATATATATATATATATATATATATATATATATATATATATATATATATATATATATATATATATATATATATATATATATATATATATATATATATATAATGCATTTCAGGTGTTGGCTGGATCACAAAGTGTACTTTTTGGTATCCTCTTCTCTGGGTTTCTTCTCGAACAAAGGACCACCGCCCTCACATCCTCGATGATCTACAACGCTGGTAAGGTGCTCTCCTACCTGGGAAGCTACCTGGTGGACCCTCTGGTGGAAGAGTTCGGTTGGCGCAGAATCACCTTCACTCTGGGTCTCATGAACGGTCTAGGGCTGGTGTTATCGGCTTTCGCCACGTCTGCCACGTATATCTTCTTCTCGTTTTCGTTACTAGTAGGTGTGTGGTTCGTTTTGTGAGAAGACTAAATTGTGAAAAAAAAAAATATTGGTCATTGTTTAAAGCAAATATGCAATCCAACTCTTCCGTCCACACAGGTGTCCCAAGTGACATGTTCGTGACGATCCTGTACGCCATCGTGCCTCAATACTTCAGGCGACGCATGACGCTCGCCACAAGCCTCATGGCCACTGGCGCTTCATGCAGCCTGATAGTGATGCCAGTCATTGTGACAGAACTTGCCACAACCTTTGGTTTCCGGATCGCGGCAATGATTACCGGTGCACTGAGTTTGAACTGTTGTGCTGCGTCCATGGTATTCCACCCTGTAGAGTGGCACAGCAAGACACCTCACAGCATTCCAAGTTCAGTCACCAAAACCGAGAAGCGAAAAGTAATCAGTTCCTTTGAAAAGGTGGCCAAGACAGCAAAAGATAACCTAGGACTTTTGAAATCGGTGAGAGTCATAATTTTATGTCTGTTTACTTCAATAAATGTCGTAGGACTTTCAAACTTTTTATACCTTGTGCCGTTTGCAATGGAAGACATAGGGTATAGCCCAGAAGAGGTGGAAATGTGTGTCTCCTTGTCTGGGATAACACTCTTTTTATCAAGACTCGTGTATCCGCCTGTGTTGATCCGCAGTAAGATGAGGCACCGGACTGGAGTAATCAGCGGCTGTGTCGTCATGGCTACCGCCGTTTTAGGTAAGATAACATTGAGAGAGAGAGAGAGAGAGAGAGAGAGAGAGAGAGAGAGAGAGAGAGAGAGAGAGAGAAAATAGATACATGCAAAAATTTTATGCATAAAGAAAAGTTATATATAAATATATATATATATATATATATATATATATATATATATATATATATATATATATATATATATATATATATATATATATATATATATATATATATATATATATATATATATATATATATATATATATATATATATATATATATATATATATATATATATATATATATATATATATATATATATATATATATATATATATATATATATATATATATATATATATATATATATATATATACACACACACACACACACACAATTAATATGTGCACCCATGGTGAGCGCTCGCAGGTTTCGCCTTAGCGGACAAGTTACTGGCAAAGGCGATGATGATGGCCGCGTTTGGCGTGGGCACTGCTGTATTCTTCACCTCGTACAGCCTGGTGGTGGTGGAGCTGCTGGGGCTGCCTATGCTCACACCGGTCCTCAGCGTTGCTGGACTCTTTAAAGGATCTTTGACCATAATTTTTGGACCAGTATTTGGTAAATGATATTTCGTAATTTTAACTTTTTAGTGTATTAACCTCTTGTGTTTCTTATTACAACCATGATCATTTTGTAATGACTGAGTAAACTATACTTCAAAGGACATTCATTTATTTTTTTTTTTTTTTTGCTCCTCTTTTGATCTTTTGAAGACATGTGATGCATTTATATATGAATAAAATAATCCAGATTTTATATTTTGCTATGATTGTATTTCCAGGGTGGGTAAGAGATGCATCAGGCAGCTACATTGTCAGTCTGGCGGTTGTGGCAGCGTTAGAGTACTGCAGCATCATGCTGTGGTGGTTCTTGCCTGCCGCTCAGGTGTTAGATGAGCGAGTGAATCATTTGACTCTAACAGAGAAAGAACAAGAACAACACAAAGCAAATGATTTTGAAACACAAAATGAAGACAGTGAAATACTTCCACTCATTGAGAAAGTAGGACGAATAAGTAACGGAAATATTTCAAATACAACGGAGTAGAAAATTATTGTATATTTATGGAAAAAAAAAAAATCCATAAATATTAAGAAACTGACATGGAGACTGTTGATATCGTTGTTTGGTTCGTGAAGAATGGTCGATAAGAGGGCTCAACTTATTTGTTATAGATTTTTAGCAATATAGTAATGATTATTGCCATACGATTAAAAAAAAATAGTAAAATAAAATCAGATACTGAAGGATCGATGGCATCACTGTTGAGTTGAGTATTTTTCTATGAACTTGGAAACGGAAGGGTCATGGCCGACCCCCATTAATGAAACACAGGTGTTTACTTCATTGTATAATTATTAGTAGTAATCACTTTAATAGGTATAATTAATATAATTTCAAATTCCATGAAAGTACAATTATGTATTGATTTTTTTGTATATATATATATATATATATATATATATATATATATATATATATATATATATATATATATATATATATATATATATATATATATATATATATATATATATATATATATATATATATATATATATATATATATATATATATATATATATATATATATATATATATATATATATATATATATATATATATATATATATATAGAAAGACTAAGAATATTCAAGAGTACTGCTTGACAATATAAAAGTAGGGGCTTGCAGACCACCAATCAGTTCTGCTTTGGCTGCCTGAGAAGACACAACATTCATAATGGCATGAAGAGGCTGTAACCATTCTCAGATGCATTCTGATACATATGTGGTCAATAAATAAAGACGAGCAAATAAATTCTCTGTGAGAGCATCTGGAAAAATGCTGAAATTTAGCTATTTTGAGGCAAAAAATCATTTCAATAACATTTGCTTGTCAAAGATAAAAATCGTGTTACATAGTGTAATCATCCTAAAAATATAATGATGAATAAATCCAGACAGTCTACTGCACAATCATAAATAAAGATCAATCACAACTCTCCAAAAAAAATAATAAATAAATAAATAAATAAATAAATAAATAAATAAATGATAATAAAAAAAAAAATACCGTGACCCAGTCACTCTTCTTTCATTCAACTGTCAATTCCGGTAGGTAATCTCTCAGAATTGCCTAGTAGTTCCCTCGTCCTGAAGACGCACTTATTCTTGCACCTAACCTCAGTAAAAGACAAAGACAAACATTTCTCTATAGGAGGACCATTTTTTTTTTTTTTTTTATAATCGTAGTATGATCATTTCTCTCTCTCTCTCTCTCTCTCTCTCTCTCTCTCTCTCTCTCTCTCTCTCTCTCTCTCTCTCTCTCTCTCTCTCTCTCTCTGAGACAGGGTCTGCTGAGATTCACCTAATGCCCAAAACATCACAACCTACCCCTGTAACTTAAAACAGATCATGGCACCGTTCTGTATTTTCTTGTGTATATCTTCTTGGAGGTCTTACTGTTACTGCTACTGCTTCTGGTTCAGTTTCTGTGCTGGAGTTCCCCTATGGCATTCCCTCAGGGGTGGTGTAATGGACCTCCATCTGTTGCCTATTCCAAGGTCTTGTGTTGTAAATTCCCATGCTATTATAATTTTCTACATTTCTAGGGCTCATAAAATCTGATACACAGTATGCCATGTTCTGGTGAATAAAGATATTATAAAGCCCTATTATTTTGTCCAGTTCCTCCCCTTGCAGTCATCTGATGAGGTGTTTCCTTTAGTTTAAATTTCTACTTTGTGGGACTAATTTAATTTAGATATTGACTATAGTGATGGGTGAGTTTCCGGCAAGGACTCGACTCCTTTTAGTTACTGTGATGGTATAAGCAATAAGTCGCCGGTTAACATGGCCATCATTAACATCTCTACTCTGATTCATTATCCGATAGGTATTCATTTATATATTGAATAATTTTGTGACAAATTTGTTCCTTCCCTTCTGTGAAATGTACACCCATCAGATGACAGATGGTTCTACCAACAGCAGTAATTCACAATTACTATATCCAATTTAGTATATCATTTAGCCTTTTTTACCAGAATGAAATACAATATATATATATATATATATATATATATATATATATATATATATATATATATATATATATATATATATATATATATATATATATATATATATATATATATATATATATATATATATATATAAAAATTCATTTGTACCTAGGAGCATTAAAATGCTTAACAGTAATATCAGCTTCATTGTATGATTGTGTGAATTTTTACTATGTGAACTATTTTCATATTTTCTTATTCTTATTTTAATGACAGTATGTAGACTAGAGCCCAGTCCGAACAAAGTTTCTTTTATACAATGTATGTACAAAAGACTGAATAAAGTTTATATTATTATTATTATTATTATTATATATATATATATATATATATATATATATATATTAATACACAATGATTTATCTAGTATGTTATTATGTTACCTTGGAGTTGTGGGACCCCTATACTAGGAAAAGAGAGAGAGAGTAGGAGACTGTACGGTAAAATTCCCGCATATTTTTAAGGCTTGCAAAGGGCACCAAGGAAAGGGAGTGCATCGAATCATCCAGCAATACTCCTTTCATCCAGGCTGATAAATCATTGATTCTAGCGGCACTGCAGTAATTAGATTCATAAAATCCCTGAAAGAAGCAGCTGTATTGTAGTGGTGGTGGAGGTGGTGCTGGTGGTTCTAGCGCAAAGTAGTAATGGGGAGTTTTCAGAACTAGTGGTTGTCACCAGGTGGCAGCACAGACACAAACTCTTCTCTCACATACAAACAATATCAGATATACCTACAGTGTTATTCTATTTACATGAAGATGCAATGGACTTATATAATATATTTTTCTACGTAATCCCTTCTAAATAGTAACACAAGTAAAATCAAACTCTTTTCATGAACAAATGCATATAAGTTGATTTTCTAGTGAATCAGCATTTAGATTTATTTGGTCATCTTAAGATTTCCAAATGAATACACTCTTGATTGGAAACGTCTTAATCTAGACCACAGTAAACACTGTCTGTGACAGTCAAAAGTCCAAATCACATAGATTTCCTTCCTAGTTTATGGAAACGCCAATTTTAATAAAAAAAATTTGCAACTCGAGTGTCCTGGCGATAGTAATGCTGTATCTCTAACCAAAACAAATACCTGACTCGGCTGCGCTGGTTGAACTTAAGAAACACGTTCTTAGACAAGAAGTTGAATGTTGTTGCGGTGCCCATCTCCACTACGCCTTAGGTAATGGATTACGGTAGCTGGACACTACAGCAGCAGCAGGATCGCCTGAGAGACGTTTGTTTTGGTTCGCAATTGATTTGCCTTGTCGCTCGCTTCGTAAGGGATGCTAAAATCCCCACCCAAAAAAAATAAATAAATAAAAATAGAGCCATATTACGATGTTACTGAGTAGGTTGTGTCATACTATATAGTAGTGTGATTTTTTAATTTTTTTCATTGTCAAAATCAATAGGTTTTATACTTGTAATATGCTTTATTTAAGATAATGCTAGCAGTTTACTCGATAATCAAAACAAAACAAAAAAAAATTAACCACATTCTCTCAATATTATCCATACCGGATATTGAAAAGTCGATACATCATTTCAATAGTATCATGATGATCAATGTTCTATGCATCTTTACGCACCTGGGATTTACTACAACAATATTTTAGATCTCTTTCCTACAGTTAGATGAGTAGCAACGACATCTAGCGGTTTAGTTCCGAAAACTCCCCATTGGATTCATGAAAGACCCGAAAGCAGCTGTATCGTAATGTTGGTGGTGGTGGTGGTGGTGATGGTGACAGTACCCTTTCTCTCTGGCTTATCTTTTTTTTTTTTTTCTATTACCCTAACGTGGGTATTGGCTATCTTTATTTTACTTTATTTTTATTAATTTAATCTAATTTGATAGATTTAATGTATTTTTGACTTTTTTTGGGCGGGGTTTATTTTGTCTTTTATTAATTTGTTTCACAAAATATACAGTATAATATATACACATTCATTCTTTCACACAAGCTTTATTCATATGGGATTCCTAGTCCTATCACAAGGCTATTGTTCTTTGTCAGGGCAGGGAAGAGGGAGGGGTAAGTCACAAACACACAGGTAGGCAGGCTACATAGCATTATTACGTATTAAGTATGTACATAAAAGGGGAAAAGACACCTGGGGACACTATTTTCTTTTTTTTTTTTACGGTAACAGATAAGCAATTCATTAACATGAATTAACATTAAACATTAACATTTAAATTGAGTCTGCTGTCAAAATGTAGACCAAGGAACTTTACTGAATTTTAAACGGTATCGGCTGGCCTTGAAGGGTTATTTGCAAATTAGGTACGTTACGTCTAGTAAAAATAACACCAATGCACTTAGGAACGGAAAACTTAAATCCCCACAGTCTCCATGGTGGACGGAGTCAAGAGCAGCTTGAATCCGCCCCGCCGAGCACTGAGCGTTAGGCGAGGAGTGCCACAACGCACAGTTGTCAGCGTACAATGATTATTTAAATGGGGACAGGAGCTTTCGACAGAATATCACTAATCATAATACAAAATAAAATGGCACTGAGAACACTACCCTGTGGTACCTCGTTTTCCTGGATGAAAATCTCCGAGATTACGTTGTCAGGAAACTTGACACAATGTTCTGTCCTGAAGAAAGTCATAAACAAAAATAGGCAAGTTACCTCTGAGTTTCATGAGACACATGAGTGTCCCCATATTATGTTGAAGACTTTGTGGATGTCCAGGAACACCCATACCATGATTTTTTTTTTTTTTTTTTTTTTTTGCAGATACCTCTGAAATGCAATACTCTAGGTTTCTTAGGTGATTCATCGTGCCTCGGTACTTTTGAAAACCCGATTGCTGATCATCCAACAAACTCCTCGCTTCTGAAGCAAAAAGGAGCCTTTGCTTTATTATAGGTACCATGACTTTATATAGACTGCTCGTGAGCGCAGTAGGACGAAACGCACTGGGGTTCGTAAAGCGTCCATTCTTTTGGAAGGATCGGGATGACTTGAGAAAATGCCAAGAGTGAGGGAAGGTGTGGCTGGTCAAGATTCTATTGTAAAGTTGTAATAATTTTGCAAGGGAATCATAGACGAAATGTCGTTACATAATATGTGAAATATTGTCTGGACCGGGACTGAGTCTTTCAGGTCAAAGAGGAGTTCATCCAACATAAATTCTGTTGTAGTCTGAGTTTACGTCTGCTGTGGACAGTGAGTTACGCTGCCCCGTTATGAGGAAGGAAGGCAGGGTCTTAATAGATGGTGCTGCTTGCCTGGTGAAAGGGTTGGGCTGTTGAATTTCCTATGGCTACTTGGTCATCTATTATAGTGTTTATTATAGTGTTTATTGTGAGAGTTGTGATAGGAATGTATGTTTTTTTTTTTATTGTTTAAAATATGTATGGTTTTCCAGACTTTTGACAAGGTGCGGTTCACTGTTAATGTGAATTGTCTGAATGAGTCTCTCTTAGCAATATGGATGACTTTCCTTGCCTGAACCCTTGCCTTTTTATAGGTTATGAAATTTGCTTGACTGGCTGCTGGCTGAAATACCTCTATCGTCTATTACGCTCACGAAGTGGTTGTGGAAGCGGCAATCCATTGTCCACCATGAAATTCCATGCTTTGTGTAAACTGTAGAAGTCTTAGGAATAAATGCCTCAGCGGCCTGTAATATGGATTGTGTTACGTTACCAACCATGGTGTCTATGTCCCCGCCATATATATCCACGTCGGCAGCCCCACGGAAGGCTGCCCAGTCTGCTCTCTTAAAGTTAAACTTGGGAGGCCAAGGGGTGGACGGGATGTCGCGTGCATAAGAGATACAGATAGGCAGATGGCAGATAGGTTATGGGAGTTGTCGATGACTTTCTATGAGAAGTCAGGAGATATAATTTTGACATGTTGGCTCACACCGGTGTCAGAAAATGCCTTAGCAGCTATCCCAGAAATTCTCTCTTGCTATGACGATTCACTTGCGGCCGTGAGCAGTCATGGCAAGGGAGGATTTTGGGGTGAGCCACTATGGTATTTCCTGACACCGGTGTGAGTCAGCATGTCAAAATTGCGGTTACAAAGGTCATTGAGACAAGGTCATTGAAACAAAGTGTTTGGAGAGTGCAATGACTTCTGGGGAAGTCCAGGAGGGTCGTTTAGATGATTCATGGGAGAGAGAGAGAGAGAGAGAGAGAGAGAGAGAGAGAGAGAGAGAGAGAGAGAGAGAGAGAGAGAGAGAGAGAGAGAGAGAGAGATTCAAATTACTTCCTGCAGCTGCAAAGTAGAGAGAGAGTGAGAGTGATAGGGAGAGATGCTGGTCAAGGTCGTTTAGGTAAAGAAGGGACTGGGAGACTTACCTCCGCCCGGGATACGGCTGATTGACCTCTGACCGTGGTGGTGGCGACGGCTTTGGGGATAACAGCTGCAACATACGTGCAGAAGCAGATCTCTTAGAGAGAGAGAGAGAGAGAGAGAGAGAGAGAGAGGTGCACACCTTACCTCTGTCACATAACATCTAAACCGCTAAGACATATTTAAACGGGTTTTCAGCCACGTGAGAGGGGAAGGGGGGAAGCGGACAGGTGTTTACAGGTGATGGCTGCAGTGAGATTATCATGTTGCAACGTTTACCAGAGGAGTAGGAGGATGGGAGCGGGAGGAGGGGGAGGGATGGTGGTCAGGTGTTATAGGGATCGGCTGATTGTCTGGTGAAGATATAACTGGATTCTTTGTGAGGTGGGGTAGGTTGGTGTTACAACGCTTAACAAAAAGGTAGGGGAGGAGGACTAGGGAGAGAACCATAAATGTCCCCAGGTCGGACTGCCTTTCTGTCCACTACCCTAAGTGTCTTGACACCCCCCTTATTTTTTTCTTCATTAACTTCTGCAACATTCGCGGTCTAAGATCTAATTTTCAATCTGTAGAACACCATCTCTCCTCTTCTAAACCTCATCTTCTTTTCCTCCCCGAAACTCAGGTGTTCTTCTATATATGATAAATTTCTTGCTAGATCTGGTCAGTTCAAGAATAATCTAATTAAAATTAAAAATCTTTAGAACACTCGTATATTTTTTATTTTATTCTTTTAACTTATTTGCAACATTTCAAAAGCAATCAGATAAGCAATTGAGATTTTGCAAAGGTCTTTACCTGACATGAAAACCAATAGTAACCCATATTATAATGAAATAAGGTAAAAATGTAAATTCATTGTTCTAACCACAAAAACAAAGTTTTAGGATCAAAAAAAAAAAAAAAAGAATATATATATATATATATATATATATATATATATATATATATATATATATATATATATATATATATATATATATATATATATATATATATATATATATATATATATATATATATATATATATATATATATATATATATATATATATATATATATATATATATATATATATATATATATATATATATATATATATATATATATATATATATATATATATATATATATATATATATATATATATATATATATATATATATATATATATATATATATATATATATATATATATATATATATATATATATATATATATATATATATATATATATATATATATATATATATATATATATATATATATATATATATATATATATATGTATATATATATATATTTTAGATGAAAAATAACAGAAAAAAAATATGGTTTGGGGACAAGGACAAGACAAAAGTGAAATTTTGTTACATAGTGTTATCAATAATGGAGATATGTGGTTGGGAAGTAAAAGAGACTATGTGTAATAATAGGTTTACTTGACAAGACCGCTGCACATTAGATTCTTACAGGGAATTCATGATTCTTTATCTCTTTTCTACTCCACAGCATCTTCACTGAGGTACAGGATGTTGCCTGTCCTGAGGATTCTCATGAGGTCCTTCTTCCATCAGGTTAACAATTTCGTCAGGATTAGAGTTGCAGAGGATACAGGAAGCCTTGATGTTGTGAGGTATCCTCTCAATGTCAGCATCAATGTATGTAAGTCTGCAAAACATTCCCTTAAGAAATGCAAATGCATTTTCAGTTAGTAGTCTACCATGAGATATTTCCTTATTAAATAGTGTCAGTGACTCAGTTACATTATCATTATTTCTGAAAGGCACCATCATATACTGGTGCAAAGGAAAAGCTGAATCACCAACAATATGAAAATTTTCTGAAAAAAGAAGTAGTTTAAGGGGTTAGTCTACATAGCTGCATACAGTGATGTTGATTTGAACACCCTGCTATCATGCGGATCCTGGGTACCCAGTTTGTATGAAAGTGAACTTATCAGCCTGACACACAGCCATTAGGTTCACACTATGCCTCATTTTTCTGAGTATTAATTTACAACACATAAGACAGGAAATAGGATTCAAAATGCTCAGCTCATGGAGCTCTAGCCAATGAGACGCGTTAAGAAAGTAGAAGTGAATATGTAGTGATTCTGAAATAATACCCAAAAGATTACCAATTTATACACTTACATTCTTGAAAAATAAGTTGCATTTAAGCTCACTTTACGGTTAATCTGTATATCACGTCCGTGTTACATGCAAGCACGAAACTTACATGTCATGTAGGAGGTTCGGTGACCTTGCCTTAAACGTAAAAAGAATCTGGAGGAACGTGTCTAGTATGGCTGTTATAGCACTCGAGAGTGTGGAGAAATTTGATATTTTCTAAGTCCAGCGCTCTGCACAAGTCAACAGTACACAGTGAAATGATTTTCTTTTGTTTATAAATGGGATTTGTGGGTAGCTGCATATTAGGATTTCATGGTATCTATACAGCTGATCCCTCCAATCACGCGTTGACACTCGTGAGATTCCTGAGGCCATCAATTACGAGTTTTCACGGTAGGTTCAGTTGCACTTTTCATTTGTTTTAGAGATGATTTAGGCGTTCTAATAGAGGCTCACTGTCATTTGTTAATATGGCTACCCATTGAAGGGAGGTGAAGCGAACAGTGCCAGTGTTCAGCAGGAAAAGAAGTCATTATGTGAGATATTTAGCAACAGCAATGGTTAAGATGCTAAGACGTAAGGACAGACGTAAGGTTTTGTTTTTTTTTATTAAGGAAGCTGCCAAGCTGTACCCACCTCCATCGCCCTGATAATCTCCACACCACACTTCTAAGGCATAACGGTATAATTTTCGAGGTCCCTCATTAGGTTAGGTTAGATTAGGTTAGGTCTTCCTATAGGGGCTAGGATAAGTTAGGGAAATTCGAAATATTAAAATAAATTTCCTTAGATTTTTGAACGCCCATATATCACTTTTTTTTCATGCCCCCTGAAAATCCCTAATTCTCTACAGGGCCCCACGCTTGTTTGAGGGGGTTAGTGGGGGCTGGGGGAGAATGGGGGGCACTGACTTCTTATCAAGAAATACCCACTTTACTAAACGTAGAAGGCCAGCACTTGTTCCTACTGCACTAGAGAGACACGTCCACATTTCAACATCATCACCGTCATCAGTGAACATATCCATGACGATTGGCTACATTTCCACGTTGCTACCACCAAAGTAGAACTGATGGGATGTGAAGCGGTCTAAGGGAATAATAGGTCGAGTTACCCTTAAAAATAAATAGATAAATAAATATAGTTTTCTGTGATTTTTTTTTCCTGGTAAGAGAAAACGTATCGGGGAATGTAAGGGAAGACAATTATATTCGTGACTGACTGATTTTTAATGATGATGGTGACACCCACAGCCAAGTGTCTTCATCGGGGCCATCTACTGAACTATACAATTGTACATCTAGCAGTAATGCCGATGTTTTCTTGGTTGTCCTTTGTGGGTGGAGCTTAAGAGCTTAACTAGTTATACCCAAAGACTATAAAAGGAAGACAAGAAAGCCTCTATCTAAAGTGATAAATAAAATGTGAGGTATTGACTAGCAGTGCAATCTGTTGAGTTGTCGCCAAACTATACCACATACATCGTATGCGGATGCACGGCCTCCTCTTCATCTTCTTGTGACCTTAAGGGTCTTCAGTTCTTCGCAAGCGCCTCGGAAACAGGCATTTTCCGACGCATACCTTTCGTGTAGATATCCTGTGAGTGCGAGAAATGTGGGCGGGCGGTGGGGTGGAGTGAAAGACAGCCACTCGTTGTCAGTGATGCTAACATGTTAGGTGAAAACAAGCCGATGGGCGTGTATTGTTTTCAATAAAATCTTGAACATAGAGAATTATTATTAAAACTGTGTAGCGTGAATTGTTTCAATTAAGTGAATAGTAAATTATTCTTACAATGAGCGTGGGACAGTCAAACCTTCCAGCAGGGTGCGGCATTCTGGCAGGGCAGGTAAAGATATCTGAATGGCCTTCCTGTCTTGGGCAACGACCTCCAACACATCATTATGTTCAGGTACAATGCCATAATGCAGTGTGAGGTCATGACTGATACAACCAATTCACGTTAAAATACTCTGAGAGTGGCTTGTATTTGCACAGATGATGAAGTAGAACAGGTCTGAAGAAGCGATACACGAGATAAAACGTTCCTTTAACATGGCGGAATCTGAGTAGCGGGGCAAGGGACCTCGCTCCCCTGTGAATGACCTGTGATCTGGAGAGCTGCTAGACCTGCTCCCTGCATCACAGTTTTCCCTTGCTCCATAATCGCTAATAATAGACCATATATCGTTATAATATAATATTTGCAGTCTGTCTAGACAGAATATGATGATAAATAGGGATACCAATGAGATGAACCCACCCAAAACGCGAAAATAGTGGAAATAGTGTGAAAATACCAACAAAAAGACGCTTTGACATTTCATTTCATAACTGCCTTATGTACAGTACCATGCAGCATGTTTTACTAGCCATATTGGCCAACATCAGGCATGATTTTGACCGGAAATATCTTAACCAGATAACAGCATATTACTATATGCCTATTCTTTAAATGGAACAACCATTAAACAAGAATAACCAATGTGTCTGACCGTCTTTTTCCTTCGATCAGAAAAAGAAAAATATTACTTTTATTCAGCTGACAATATCACAAGGCCTGGAGGACCAGCAATTCACTTCTGAATAGCGTAAACTTCAAGGAGCGAGTAGCTAGGCTGCTGCGGTCTCTGTGAGTGACATATTGCCAACGAACTGTACGATACTTTTTTCTTGGGCAGCATGCCAGGCAACTCCGCTGGTTTCTTCTTCAGTGGTCAAGTGGATAGAACTCCGAGGATCAAAAATTCCAAGCCCTTGTGAGAACTGAAGAAGACGCCTCTTATTTCTCTGACTCTGTAGTTTTGTATCATAATGTGCAAATCTTCCTTATGATTTTTGTATGAACAATATTTTTTTTTATCATTCATTATATTTTATCATGTATAATATAATTATTATGTACTATCTACTATTAGTAATGGGTGACTAAGTATGAGGACCATGAATTATGATTTGTCTTTTCATTTCGATTTGTTCTCTGTTTCCTCTAAAGCCAACATCTGTAATAAAAGAAGGAGAGACTGTATACAATATATATATATATATATATAGAGAGAGAGAGAGAGAGAGAGAGAGAGAGAGAGAGAGAGAGAGAGAGAGAGAGAGAGATATATATATATATATATATATATATATATATATATATATATATATATATATATATATATATATATATATATATATATATATATATATATATATATATATATATATATATATATATATATATATATATATATATATATATATATATATATATATCGACTCGACACAACCTTCCAGACAACTATCCCCTCTTCTTCAATGACACTCAACTGTCCCCCTCTTCTACACTGAACATCCTCAGTCTGTCCTTTACTTATAATCTGAACCGGAAACTTCACATCTCATCTCTAGCTAAAACAGCTTCTATGAAGTTAGGTGTTCTGAGACGTCTCCGCCAGTTTTTCTCACCCCCCCAGCTGCTAACTCTGTACAAGGGCCTTATCCGTCCATGTATGGAGTATGCTCCACATGTTTGGGGGGGTTCCACTCATACTGCTTTTCTAGACAGGGTGGAATCAAAAGCTTTTCGTCTCATCAACTCCTCTCCTCTAACTGACTGTCTTCAGCCTCTCTCTCACCGCCGCAATGTTGCATATCTAGCTGTCTTCTACCGCTATTTTCATGCTGACTGCTCTTCTGATCTTGCTAACTGCATGCCTCCCCTCCTTCCGCGGCCTCGCTGCACAAGACTTTCTTCTTTCTCTCACCCCTATTCTGTCCACCTGTCTAACGCAAGAGTTAACCAGTATTCTCAATCATTCATCCCTTTCTCTGGTAAACTCTGGAACTCCCTGCCTGCTTCTGTATTTCCACCTTCCTATGACTTGAATTCCTTCAAGAGGGAGGTTTCAAGACACTTATCCACCAATTTTTGACCACTGCTTTGACCCTTTTACGGGACTGGCATTTCAGTGGGCATTTTTTTATTAGATTTTTGTTGCCCTTGGCCAGTGTCCTTCTTACATAAAAAAAAAATAAAAAAAAAATATATATATATATATATATATATATATATATATATATATATATATATATATATATATATATATATATATATATATATATATATATATATATATATATATATATATATATATATATATATATATACATATATATATATTACAATTTATAATAGTTTCATTATATTATGAACACAAATCAAAATCCTACCCAAATTTTCGCGGGACACCAGGTAGATAATGGCGGCACACATTTTGAGAATCACTGGTCTAAAACATTATGTACAACAAGCATAATATTATGAAAGCACGTAGGTTTATAGCATGCATTGTGCATTATACAAAATGCATTAACATAGACAGAAAATAAAAACACACACACAAAAAAAAAAATACAATAAATAAACAGGCATACTCACATTGGAAAATTAGATACTAATAGGTCATGAAAATTGGTTTCTACTTTCCTTACACAAGGACATGATTTGAAGAAAAAAAAGTTAAGTAAACATGAATAAGAAGCAGAACTTATATTCAGCCCTTCAGGAAGTAAACAGTTCACGCAGGGAAGCCACAAAATGCTTGACTTTCTGATTTATGTAGAGCAAACTTGGTATTGTTCAATACCTCAAAAACTCAATTCCTACATCTATCAACTCGACACATCCTTCCAGACACCTGTCCCCTCTTCTTCAATGACACTCAACTTCCACCCTCTTCTACGTTGAACATCCTCGGTCAGTCCTTTACTTATAATCTAAAATGGAAACTTCACATCCCATCTCTATCTAAAACAGCTATTAAGTATGTGTTCTGAGACTACTTTGCCACTTTTTTCTTTCCACCCCCATCCCCTCAGCTGCTATCTCTATACAAGGGCCTTATCCGCCCATGTCTGGGGGTGTTCCACTCATACCGCTCTTTTAGACAGGGTGGAATCAAAAACTCTCCTCTAACACAATGTCTTCATCCTCTTTCTCATCGCCGCAATGTTGCATCTCTAGCTATCTTCTAACGCTATTTTCATGCTATCTGCATGTCTCCCCTCCTCCCGCAGCCTCGCTGCATAAGACTTTATTTTATTCTTTCATCCCTATTCTGTCCACCTCTTTAATGCAAGAGTTAAGCAGTATTCCCAATCTTTCATCTCTTTCTCAGGTAAACTCTTGAACTCCCTGCTTGCTGCTGTATTTCCTCCCTGTGACTTGAACTCCTTCAAGAGGGAGGTTTCAAAAGACTTATTATTCACTACCGCTTCGGACCCTATTTGGAGACCAGCATTTTTTTTTTTTTTTTTTTTTTTGGCTGGTGTCCCTCTTACATGAAAAAAAAAAACGATTCTATACAGCACTTAGATGGATAGATAACAGATAATAGATCATTCATAGATAATTCAATTCTGCGTATAATAGTGCATTCCCGCGCTCGCCGAGACAAAATTTAATGGGTTGAAATTACGGAAAAGTGAGGACATCTTTCTATGACCAGCGTATGAGCAAAATAAATTGAAGTACTGCACATTCATTTATGCAGACATTGTTGGCACACTTTACTTATCAAAGATTAGCTTGAACAACTAATAAGTTTCTAAGTTACTATGAGGTACTTGTGCATCCGCGATGAAAATCCAGAAATTATGTGCTTGGTAATGAATTATGAAGGGTACATGACACTTTCCAAATTTTAACAGAATCGGCAGAATACCCATTGAGAAACCATATATGTATATATGTATATATATATATATATATATATATATATATATATATATATATATATATATATATATATATATATATATATATATATATATATATATATATATATATATATATATATATATATATATATATATATATATATATATATATATATATATATATATATATATATATATATATATATATATATATATATATATATATATATATATATATATATATATATATATATATATATATATATATATATATATATATATATATATATATATATATATATATATATATATATATATATGAGGAGGAGACAGTAGACACTGCCGAAACGATAATTACTCCCAGTGAGGTCTAAAGCACTGTTCAGGGGATGCTGTGAACTTATCATTCATCCCAGCTGTGACCTCACTGAACGTCTCCCTTTGTGTCTCACAACACAAGGGGGCAGTCACAGCCTGCCCTCTAAAGACAACTCTCTTCCTCCACACAAAACTACAAGTACCTAATAACACACACACCCTTCACTCAAAAAATTTAAAATCATCATGGCGACTCCTACACCAGCCTCGGAGTCCCCATCTGGGGAGGGGGACCATAAATGTCCCCAGGTCGGATGTGCATAAATGTGACCCAGGTCTTTCTGTCGATGACCCTAAGTGTCTTGACACCCCCCTCAACTTTTCCTTCATTAACTTCTGCAACATTCGCGGTCTAAGATCTAATTTTCAATCTGTAGAACACCACCTCTCCTCTTCTAAACCTCATCTTCTTTTCCTCACTGAAACTCAGGTGTCTGAGGCAACTGACAGTAGCCCCTTTTCTGTTCCCTCCTACTTTCTCAGTCCTCATTTTCGATCCAAAGCTGGATGCTGCGTTTATGTGCGCAATGACTTAACCTGCTCTCGTGCCCACGGTCTTGAATCTTCCGAGTTTTCCACCATCTGGCTACGACTACAGAGTCACTCTCATACTAAATTTATCTGTGCTGTATACCTCTCACCTAACTCCTCTGACTATAAGAAATTATTTGACTACTTAACTTCCAAAGTGGAGCATATTCTGACCCTCTTCCCTTTTGCAGAGATCTCCATTCTTGGAGACTTCAATGTTCACCACCAGCTTTGGCTTTCCTCTCCCTTCACTGACCATCCTGGTGAACTAGCCTACAGCTTTGCTATCCTCCATGACCTAGAGCAATTGGTGCAACACCCTACTCGTATTCCAGACCGTCTTGGAGATACACCCAACATTCTTGACCTTTTCCTGACCTCTAATCCTTCTGCTTATGCTGTCACCCTTTCTTCTCCGTTGGGCTCCTCCGATCATAATCTCATATCTTTATCTTGTCCAATCACTCCAATCCCTCCTCAGGATCCTCTGGCGTTTTGCCTCTGCTAGTTGGGGGGACCTGAGGAGGTATTTTGCTGATTTTCCTTGGAATGACTACTGCTTCCATGTCAGAGACCCGTCTTTGTGTGCTGAGCGCATAACAGAGATGATAGTGTCTGATATGGAGGCATACATTCCTCACTCTTTTTCTCGAGCTACACCTTACAAACCTTGGTTTAACACAGCTTGTTCTCATGCTATACATGATAGAGAGGTGGCCCACAAAAGGTACTTAAGCCTTCCATCACCAGAATCTCATGCACTATATATTTCTGCCCAGAACCATGCCAAGTCTGTTCTCCAACTAGCCAAAAACTCCTTCATTAACAGAAAATGTCAAAACCTTTCAAGATCTAACTCCCCTCGTGATTTCTGGCATCTAGCCAAAAATATCTCCAATAACTTTGCTTCTTCTTCTTTCCTCCTCTATTTCAACCAGATGGCACCACTACTATCACATCTATTTCTAAAGCTGAACTCTTTGCTCAAACCTTTGCTAAAAAGTCTACCTTGGACGATTCTGGGCTTGTTCCTCCCTCTCCTCCACCCTCTGACTACTTCATGACACCTATTAAAATTCTTCGTAATGATGTTTCCCATGCCCTTGCTGGCCTAAACCCTCGGAAGGCTTATGGACCTGATGGGGTCCCTCCTATTGTTCTCCGAAACTGCGCCTCCGTGCTTGCACCTTGCCTATTCAAACTCTTTCAGCTCTATCTGTCAACATCTACCTTTCCTTCTTGCTGGAAGTTTGCCTACATTCAACCTGTTCCTAAAAAGGGTGACAGTTCTAATCCCTCAAATTACCGTCCTATTGCTTTAATTTCCTGCCTATCTAAAGTTTTTGAATCTTTCCTCAACAGGAAGATTCTTAAACATCTATCACTTCACAACCTTCTATCTGATCGCCAGTATGGGTTCCGTCAAGGCCGCTCTACTGGTGATCTTCTGGCTTTCCTTACTAAGTCTTGGTCATCCTCTTTTAGAGATTTTGGTGAAACTTTTGCTTTTGTCTTGGACATATCAAAAGCTTTTGATAGAGTCTGGCACAAAGCTTTGATTTCCAAACTACCCTCCTACGGTTTCTATCCTTCTCTCTGTAACTTCATCTCAAGTTTCCTTTCTGACCGTTCTATTGCTGCTGTGGTAGACGGTCACTGTTCTTCTCCTAAATCTATTAACAGTGGTGTTCCTGAAAGTTCTGTCCTGTCACCCACTCTCTTCTTATTATTCATTAATGATCTTCTAAACCAAACTTCTTGTCCTATCCACTCCTACGCTGATGATACCACCCTGCACTTTTCCACGTGTTTTCATAGACTTCCAACCCTTCAGGAGGTAAACATGTCACGCAGGGAAACCACAGAACACCTGACTTCTGATCTTTCTAAAATTTCTGATTGCGGCAGAGCAAACTTGGTATTGTTCAATGTCTCAAAAACTCAATTCCTCCGTCTATCAGCTCGACACAACCTTCCAGACAACTATCCCCTCTTCTTCAATGACACTCAATTGTCCCCCTCTTCTATACTGAACATCCTCGGTCTGTCCTTTACTTATAATCTGAACTGGAAACTTCACATTTCATCTCTAGCTAAAACAGCTTCTATGAAGTTAGGTGTTCTGAGACGTCTCTGCCAGCCTGCTTTGACCCTTTTATGGGACTGGCATTTCAGTGGGCATTTTTTTTATTAGATTTTTGTTGCCCTTGGCCAGTGTCCTTCCTACATAAAATATATATATATATATATATATATATATATATATATATATATATATATATATATATATATATATATATATATATATATATATATATATATATATATATATATATATATATATATATATATATATATATATATATATTTTTTTTTTTTTTTTTTTTTTTTTTATGTAGGAGAGACACTGGCCGAGGGCAACAAAAAACAAACAAAAAAAGTCCACTGAGATACGAGTCCCAGAAAAGGGTCCAAGGCGGTAGTCAAAAAATTGAGGGATAAGTGTCTTGAAACCTCCCTCTTGAAGGAATTCAAGGCATAGGAAGGTGGAAATACAGAAGCAGGCAGGGAGTTCCAGAGTTTACAGAGAAAAGGATGAATGATTGAGAATACTGGCATTAGAGAGGTGGATAGAATAAGGGTAAGAGAAAGAAGAAAGGGTTGTGCAACGAGCCCGCGGGAGGAGGGGAGGCATGCAATTAGCAAGATCAGAAGAGCAATTAACATGAAAATAACGGTAGAAGATAGCCAGAGATGCAACATTGCGGCGATGAGAGAGAGAGGCTGAAGACAGTCAGTTAGAGGAGAGGAGTTGATGAGATGAAAAGCTTTTGATTCCATCCTGTCTAAAAGAGTAGTATGAGTGGTGCCCCATCCCTAAACATGTGAAGCATTCTCCATATATGGACGGATAAGTCCCTTGTACAATGTTAGCAGCTGTGGTGTTGAGAAAAAACAACACCTAACTTCATAGAAGCTGTTTTAGCTAGAGATGAGACGTTCAGATTATAAGTAAAGGACAGACAGGATGTTCAGTGTAGAAGAGTGGGACAGTTGAGGCATTGAACTATACCAAGTTTGCTCTGCCCCAATCAGAAATTTTAGAAAGATCAGAAGTCAGGCGTTCTGTGGCTTCCCTGCATGAAATGTTTACTTCCTGAAGTGTTGGACGTCAAAAGTTCAGGGTGGTATCATCAGCGTTGGAGGGGATAGGACAAGAAGTTTGGTTTAGAAGGTCAATGATGAATAAGAAGAAGAGAATGGTTGACAGGACAGAACCCTGTTAATAGACTTAGGAGAAGAATAGTGACCACGAGAACAAGCTGTATTAAACCAAGGTTTGGAAAGTTTAGGTCGAGAAAAAAAGTGAAGAATGTACGCCTCCATGCCAGACACTATCACCTCTGTTATGCGCTCGGAACACAAAGATGGCTCTCTGACACGGAAGCATTAGTCATTCTAAGGAAAATCAACAAACTATCTCCTCAGGTTCCCCCAGCTAGCAGAGGCAAAACGCCAGAGGCTTCTCCGCTTAGTGGGATCCTGAGGAGAGATTAGAGCGATAGGACAAGATAGAGATATGAGATTGTGATCGGAGGAGCCCAACGGAGAAAAGAGAGAGGGTGACAACATAAGGTGAAAGGGTGTAAGACAGCCTTTCCCTTTTTGCAGGTTATCCATCAATTCCACCTAACAAAAGTGATAATACGAAAAGTACATAAAACTCAAAGCTATGCCATCATATGGTTTGAGTTTCGTTTTGATCGGCCACTTATTTCCGAAGCTACAAGCTTGTGGATAGCGTAATAATTGCAAGAGAGGAGTTTGTGAGACGAAGTGCTTTTGATATCACTCTTTTAAGATAGTTGTGATGGTATCCATCTCCTTCATACTGACACTAAACAAATCATTCCTCCTGTCATTATTACTGTTGCCAGTTGCCTTTTTTTTTTTTTTCATAATAACAAAAAAACGTTTGCTAAAGTCTGACGGATGTAATTAGTATAATCATAGTGTGACGTAACGAGGAAACAAAGAAGAAAGAAAGAAAAAAACAATTTATAAATATATATATATATATATATATATATATATATATATATATATATATATATATATATATATATATATATATATATATATATATATATATATATATATATATATATATATATATATATATATATATATATATATATATATATAGATATATATAGATATATATATATATATATATATATATATATATATATATATATATATATATATATATATATATATATATATATATATATATATATATATATAGATATATATAGATATATATATATATATATATATATATATATATATATATATATATATATATATATATATATATATATATATATATATATATATATATATATATATATATATATATATATATATATATATATATATATATATATATATATATATATATATATATATATATATATATATATATATATATATATATATATATATATATATATATATATATATATATATATATGTATATGTATATATATATATATACGCACTCACCATTACGTAGTATGGGATGGGGGCAATGCCAGTATTATTTGGAACAATAGAACTGGCGGTGATCCAGAGATCATGGATCCAGTGAGAAAGAGATACTAAACTAGTCACTTGTTCTATCTGAGATATTTTTTTCTTTAAAATTCTTTCTGTCTGATGTAGTTCGGAACATATAAAAAAGTAAGTGTTGCATCAGAAAATATATAAATCACATTCAGTAACAATACATGCACGTTTCTTTTTATTTTATTTATTTATTTTTTTGTTTTTGTTTATTAGTATTATATTTTTACATACATTACTGCACTTCCATAAGATTTTTAACATACTTCTTTACTATGTATCACCTAACGTGCTCCTGCCTGGTTTAATTTCCTGGCTGACATTCTTATTGTGAGATTGCCGTTGACTGATTGAATTAATCATAATCCCTGAACCAAAAGTATTATTTATGTAATTACTGAGGAGAAATCGTTCCCAGATAAAAAAAATCCCACGGCATTTGAACGTAAAGCTGAGATACACACACACACACACACACACACACACACACACACACACACACACACACACACACATAGAGAGATAGAGAGTGAGAGAGAGGGGGTTATAACATAATTTCGTATACATTTTACAAATAGTTGTCAGTGTTAATGCTCTAGTTGTTTGCTCATCGAAATTGAGGTTTCACCATTGTGAAACGAAAAATACGTGTTTAACAAATAAATCATATTTGTAAGAGATCGGCAGTATTATGTTATCCTCCTATGGATGTTGCTGTGCTATCGACCAGATGACACATCCCTAACTTTATTAACGCTTTCCCTTTCATTGCAAGTGTGACATGGATAAGAAATTGCTGCTTACATGCCATTATTTTTTCTATAGTTATATGTCGATTACAGCACTTGTTAAGTATTTTGCTCAAACACTGAAGAGTGTCATAAGATAGAAGTCGTTAAATATCCGTCAGCTATTTCGTTGAACACCCGGATAGTGATGAAAATGGCTGGTAATGAAGCACTTCCATTACATTATTGGCTAATGTAAATTCATTATTTTTTTATAGCACTTATCTTTCATGTAGTATTTTATATATATATATATATATATATATATATATATATATATATATATATATATATATATATATATATATATATATATATATATATATATATATATATATATATATATATATATATATATATATATATATATATATATATATATATATATATATATATATATATATATATATATATATATATATATATATATATATATATATATATATATATATATGTATATATATATATATATATATACACCATCCTGGTGAACTAGCCTACAACTTTGCTATCCTCCATGACCTAGAGCAATTGGTGCAACACCCTACTGGTATTCCTGACCGTCTTGGAGATAAGCCCAACATTCTTGACCTTTTCCTGACCTCTAATCCTTCTGCTTATGCTGTCACCCTTTCTTCTCCGTTGGGCTCCTCCGATCACAATCTCATATCTTTATCTTGTCCTATCACTCCAATCCCTCCTCAGGATCCCCCTAAGCGAAGGTGCCTCTGGCGTTTTGCCTCTGCTAGTTGGGGGGACCTGAGGAGGTATTTTGCTGATTTTCCTTGGAATGAATACTGCTTCCGTGTCAGAGACCCGTCTTTGTGTGCTGAGCGCATAACAGAGGTGATAGTGTCTGGCATGGAGGCGTACATTCCTCACTCTTTTTCTCGTCCTAAACCTTCTAAACCTTGGTTTAACACAGCTTGTTCTCGTGCTATACATGATATTGTGGTGGCCCACAAAAGGTTCTTAAGCCTTCCATCACCAGAATCTCATGCACTTTATATTTCTGCCCGGAACCATGCCAAGTCTGTTCTCCAACTAGCCAAAAACTCCTTCATTAACAGAAAATGTCAAAACCTTTCAAGATCTAACTCCCCTCGTGATTTCTGGCATCTAGCCAAAAATATCTCCAATAACTTTGCTTCTTCTTCTTTCCCTCCTCTACTTCAACCAGATGGCACCACTGCTGTCACATCTATTTCTAAAGCTGAACTCTTTGCTCAAACCTTTGCTAAAAACTCTACCTTGGACGATTCTGGGCTTGTTCCTCCCTCTCCTCCACCCTCTGACTACTTCATGCCACGTATTAAAATTCTTCGTAATGATGTTTTCCATGCCCTCAATGGTCTAAACCCTCGGAAGGCTTATGGACCTGATGGGGTCCCTCCTATTGTTCTCCGAAACTGTGCCTCCGTGCTTGCACCTTGCCTAGTCAAACTCTTTCAGCTCTGTCTGTCAACATCTACCTTTCCTTCTTGCTGGAAGTTTGCCTACATTCAACCTGTTCCTAAAAAGGGTGACCGCTCTAATCCCTCAAACTACCGTCCTATTGCTTTAATTTCCTGCTTATCTAAAGTTTTTGAATCTATCCTCAACAGGAAGATTCTTAAACATCTATCACTTCACAACCTTCTATCTGATCGCCAGTATGGGTTCCGTCAAGGCCGCTCTACTGGTGATCTTCTGGCTTTCCTTACTGAGTCTTGGTCATCCTCTTTTAGAGACTTTGGTGAAACTTTTGCTGTTGCCTTGGACATATCAAAAGCTTTTGATAGAGTCTGGCACAAAGCTTTGATTTTCAAACTACCCTCCTACGGTTTCTATCCTTCTCTCTGTAACTTCATCTCAAGTTTCCTTTCTGACCGTTCTATTGCTGCTGTGGTAGACGGTCACTGTTCTTCTCCTAAATCTATTAACAGTGGTGTTCCTCAGGGTTCTGTCCTGTCACCCACTCTCTTCTTATTATTCATTAATGATCTTCTAAACCAAACTTCTTGTCCTATCCACTCCTATGCTGATGATACCACCCTGCACTTTTCCACGTCTTTTCATAGACGTCCAACCCTTCAGGAGGTAAACATATCACGCAGGGAAGCCACAGAACGCCTGACTTCTGATCTTTCTAAAATTTCTGATTGGGGCAGAGCAAACTTGGTATTGTTCAATGCCTCAAAAACTCAATTCCTCCATCTATCAACTCGACACAATCTTCCAGACAACTATCCCCTCTTCTTCAATGACACTCAACTGTCCCCCTCTTCTACACTGAACATTCTCGGTCTGTCCTTTACTTATAATCTGAACTGGAAACTTCACATTTCATCTCTAGCTAAAACAGCTTCTATGAAGTTAGGTGTTCTGAGACGTCTCCGCCAGTTTTTCTCACCCCCCCAGCTGCTAACTCTGTACAAGGGCCTTATCCGTCCATGTATGGAGTATACTTCACATGTCTGGGGGGGTTCCACTCATACTGCTCTTCTAGACAGGGTGGAATCAAAAGCTTTTCGTCTCATCAACTTCTCTCCTCTAACTGACTGTCTTTAGCCCCTCCCTCACCGCCGCAATGTTGCATATCTAGCTGTCTTCTACCGCTATTTTCATGCCAACTGCTCTTCTGATCTTGCTAACTGCATGCCTCCCCTCCTTCCGCGCCCTCGCTGCACAAGACTTTCTTCTTTCTCTCACCCCTATTCTGTCCACCTCTCTAACGCAAGAGTTAACCAGTATTCTCAATCATTCATCCCTTTCTCTGGTAAACTCTGGAACTCCCTGCCTTCTTCTGTATTTCCACCTTCCTATGACTTGAATTCCTTCAAGAGGGAGGTTTCAAGACACTTATCCACCAATTTTTGACCACTGCTTTGACCCTTTTATGTGACTGGCATTTCAGTGGGCATTTTTTTTTTATTAGATTTTTGTTGCCCTTGGTCAGTATCCTTCCTACATAAAAAAAAAAAAATATATATATATATATATATATATATATATATATATATATATATATATATATATATATATATATATATATATATATATATATATATATATATATATATATATATATATATATATATAGCAATAGGACGGTAGTTTGATGGATTAGAACGGTAACCCTTTTTAGGAACAGGTTGAATGTAGGCAAACTTCCAGCAAAAAGGAAAGGTAGATGTTGACAGACAGAGCTGAAAGAGTTTGACTAGGCAAGGTTCAAGCACAAAGGCACAGTTTCGGAGAACAATAGGAGGGACCCCATCAGGTCCATAAGCCTTCCGAGGGTTTAGGCCAGCGAGGGCATGGAAAACATCATTGCGAAGAATTTTAATAGCTGGCATGAAGTAGTCAGACGGTGGAGGAGAGGGAGGAACAAGCCCAGAATCGTCCAAGGAAGAGTTTTTAGCAAAGGTTTGAGCGAAAAGTTCAGCTTTAGAAATAGATGAGATACCAGTGGTGCCATCTGGTTGAAACAGAGGAGGAAAAGAAGAAGAAGCAAAGTTATTGGAGATATTTTTGGCTAGATGCCAGAAGTCACGAGGGGAGTTAGATCTTGAAAGGTTTTGACATCTTCTGTTAATGAAGGAAATTTTGGCTAGTTGGAGAACAGACTTGGCATGGTTACTGGTAGATATATAAAGTGCATGAGATTCTGGTGATGGAAGGCTTAAGTACCTTTTGT
>NC_087179.1:758836-766336 GCF_035594125.1 Scylla paramamosain
AACCTCTCCATTCTTATAAACTTCAACTATATAACTTCCAAAGTGGGGCAGTCTGATTCTCTTCCCTTTTCCGGAGATCTCCAGTCTTGTAGACTTCAATGTTCATCAACTTTGGCTTTGCTCTCCCTTCACTGACCATCCTGGTGAAATAACTTTAACTTTGCTGTCCTCTACGACCTAGAGCAACTGGTGCAGCACCCCACTCGTATTCTTGACAGTCTTGGAGATACACCCATACTGGGTGTATCTCTTGACCTTTTCCTAACCTTTAATCCATCTGCTTATGCTGTCACTGTATCTTTTCCGTAAGGCTTCTCCCATCACAGTCTCATATCTTTATCTCATCTTATCGCTCCAGTTCCTCCTTAAAATCTCCCTAAGCCGAGGTGCTTTTGGCGCTTTGCCTCTGCTAATTGGAGGGAGCTGGGGAGGTATTATGGTAATTTTCCTTGAAAATGACTACTGCTTCCCTATCCGAGACCCGTCTCTGTGTGCTGAGCGCATAACAGAGGTGATAGTGTCTAACATGGAGGTGTACATTCCTCACTCTTTTTTCTCGTCCTAAACCTTCCAAGCCTTGGTTTAACACAGCCTGTTCTCATGCTATACAAGTAAGAGGGGTGGCCCACAAAGGGTACTTGAGCCTTCCATCACTTGCACCTATGCACTTTATCTTTCTGCCTGGAATCATGCCAAGGCTGTTCTCCAACTAGCCAAAAACTCCTTCATTAATAGAATGTCAAAATCTTTCAAGATCTAACTCCCCTCGTGACTTCTGGCACCTAGCCAAAAACATCTCCTGTAGGCACCTGCCGAAACGATAATTACTACCAGTAAGGTCTAAAGCACTGGATCAAGGGGTGCTGTGAACTTATCATTAAAACCAGCTATGACCTGACTGAACGTTTCCTTGTGTGTCTCACAACACAGGGGGGGGGGCAGTCACAGCCTGCCCTCTAAAGACAAGTCTCTTCCTTCACACAAAATTACAAGCAACTAATTACAGACACACCCTTCGCTCAAAATTCTAAATTATCATGGCGACTCGTATACCAGCCTCGGAGCCCTCATCTGGGGAGGGGACCACAAATGTCCTCAGTTCGGACTGCTCTTTTGGAATCGATCTTAAGTGTCTTGACAACCCCCTCAACTTTTTCTTCATTAACTTCTACAACATTCCCTGTCTTAGATCTAATTTCCAATCTGTAGAGTACCACCTTTCCTCTACTAAACCTCATCTTCTTTTCCTCACTTAAACACAGGTGTCTGAGGCAACTGACAGTATCCTCTTTTCTGTTCCTTCCTATTTTCTCTATCTTCATTTTCAATACAAAGCTGGATGTTGCGTTTATGTGCGCAATGACTTAACCTGCTCTCGTGCAAACGCTCTTGAACCTTCCGAGTTTTCCACCATCTGGCTACGACTACAGAGTCACTCTCAAACTAAATTCATCTGTGCTGTATACCTCTCACCTATCTCCTCAGACTATAAAAAAAAAAAAAACTAACTACTTAACTTCTAAAGTGGAGCACATTTTGACTTTCTACCCTTTTTGCTTAGATCTCCATTCTTGGAGACTTCATTGTTCACCACCAGCTTTTGGTGGTGAACTAGCCTTTAACCCTGCTATCTTACATTACCTAGAGCAATTGGTGCAACACTCTCTATTCGTATTCCTGATCGTCTTGGAGATACGCTCAATATTCTTGACCTTTTCCTAACCTCTAAGCCTGCTTATGCTGTTACCCTCTCTTCTCCGTTGGGCTCCTCCGATCACAATATCATATCTGTATCTTGTGTCATCGCTTCAATCCCTCCTCAGGATCCCCCTAAGCGGAGGTTCCTATGGCTTTTTGCCCCTGCTAGTTGGGGGAACCAGAGGAAGTATTTTGCTGATTTGAATGACTACTGCTTTCGTGTCAGAAACCAGCCTCTGTGTGCCGAGATCATAATAGAGGTGATAGCGTCTGGCATGGAGGAGTACATTCCTCACTCTTTTTCTCGACCTAAACCTTCCAAACCTTGGTTTAACATAGCCTGTTCTCGTGCTATACATGATAGAGAGGTGGCCCACAAAAAGTACTTGAGCTCTCTATCACCAGAATCTCATGCACTTTATATTTTGTGCACAGAACCTTGGCAAGCCTGCTCTTCAACTAGAAAAAAAAAAAACTCTTTCATTTACAGAAAGTCTCAAAACCATACAAGATCTAGCTCCCCTCGTGACTTCTGGCATCTAGCCAAAAACATCTCCAATAATTTTGCTTCTTCTTCTTTCTCTCCTTTATTTCAACCATATGGCACCACTATCACATCGATCTCTAAGGCTGAACTCTTCTTTCAAACCTGTTTTAAAAACTACCATAGACGATTCAGGGCTTGTTCCTCTCTCTCTTCAACCCTTTGACAACTTCATGCTACCTATTAAAATTGTTGACAATGATGTTTTCCATACCCTCGCTGCCCTCCATAAACCTTGGAAGGCTTATGGACCTGATGGGGTTCCTCCTGTCGTTCTCTGAAACTGCGCCTCGGTGTTTGCACCTTGCCCAGTCAGACTCTTTCAACTCTGTGTGTCAACATCTACCTTTCATTTTTGCTGGAAGTTTGCCTGCATTCAGCCATCTGACACATCTCTAATCCGTAACAATTTGGCAGTCAATAATGTTGGACGTATCTCCAAGACGGTCAGGAATACGAATAGAGTGCTGCACTAATTGCTCTAGGTCATGTAGGATAGTAAGGTTAAAGGTTAGTTCACCAGCCAGAGCTGGAGGTGAACAATGAAGTCTTCGAGAATGGAAATCTCCCCTAAAAGGGTACAGAGTCAGAATGTGTTCCACTTTAGAGGTTAAGTAGTTGAGTTTTTTTTTTTCTTTTTTTTTAGTCGGAGGAGATAGGTGAGAGGTATACAGCACAGATAAATTTAGTTTGAGAGTGACTCTGTAGTCGTAACCAGATGGAAAACTCGGAAGCTTCAAGAGCGTTTGCACGAGAGCAGGTTAAGACATTGCGCACATAAACGCAACATTCAGCTTTGTTTTGGAAATGAGGATAGAGAAAATAGGAGGGAACAAAAAAAGAGCTACTGTCAGTTGCCTCAGACACCTGTGTTTCAGTGAGGAAAAGAAGATGAGGTTTACCAGAGGAAAGGTGGTATTCTACAGACTGAAAATTAGATTTAAGACCGTGAATGTTTCAGAAGTTAATGAAGAAAAAGTTAAGGGAAGTCAAGACATTTAGGGGAAATCAAGACATTTAGGATCAATTCCAGAGGAGCAATTCGGACTGAGGACAATTGTGGTCCCCTTCCCAGATGGGCTCCGAGGCTAGTGTAGGAGTCACCATGATAATTATGAATTTTGAGTGAAGGGTGTGTGTGCAATTAGTTGATTGTAGTTTTGTGTGAAGAAAGAGAGTCGTCTTTAAAGGACAGGCTGCGACTACCCCCTTGTGTTGTGAGACACATAAGCATATGTACAGTGAGGTCACAACTGGTTATAATGATAAGCTCACAGCACCCACTGATCCAGTGTTTTAGACCTCAGTGGTAGTAATTATCGTTTCGGCAGGTGGCTACTGGAGATGTTTCTGGCTTGGTGCTCACGAGGGGAGTTACATCTTGAAAATTTTTTACTCTCTATTAATGAAGGAGTTTTTTGCTAGCTAGAGAGCAGACTTCCCATGATTCCGGGCAGAAAGATAAAGTGCATAGGTGCAGGTGATGAAAGGCTCAAGTACCCTTTGTGGGCTACCTCTCTGTCATGTACAGCATGAGAACAGGCTGTGTTAAACCAAGGTCTGGAAGGTTTAGTTCGAGAAAAAGATAGAGGAATGTACATCTCTATGCTAGACACTATCACCTCTGTTATGCGCTCAGCACACAGAGACGGGTCTCGGATAGGGAAGCAGTAGTCATTTTCAAGGAAAATCACCATAATACCTCCCCAGCTCCCTCCAGTTAGCAGAGGCAAAACACCAAAAGCACCTCGGCTTAGGGGGATCTTAAGGAGGAACTGGAGCGATAGGACAAAATACAGATATGAGACTGTGATGCGAGAAGCCCTACGGAAAAGATAAGTAGCGACATAAGCAGAAGGATTAAAGGTTAAGAAAAGGTCAAGCATACTGGGTGTATCTCCAAGACTGTCAGGAATACGAGTGGGGTTTTGCACCAGTTGTTCTAGGTCGTGGAGGATAGCAAAGTTAGAGCTATTTCACCAGGATGGTCAGTGAAGGGAGAGCAAAGCTAAAGTTGGTGGTGAGCATTGAAGTCTACAAGACTGGAGATCTCCGGAAAAGAGAAAAGAGTTAGACTGTGCTCCACTTTGGAAGTTACATAATCAGAGAACTTCTTATAGTCAGAGGAGTTAGGTGGGACGTATACAGCAGAGATAAATTTAATTTGAAAGTGACTCGGTAGTCGTAGTAATTCACCAGGGTGGTCAGGGAAGGGAGAGGAAAGTCAAAGCTGGTGGTGAACATTGAAGTTTATAAGAATGGAGAGGTTTTGAAAAATAAGTAATGAAAGAACTTCTTATAGTCAGATGAGTTAGACTTATACAGCACAAATAAATTAAGTTGAGAGTGACTCTGTATTCGTAGCCAAAAGGCGAAAAATTCGGAAGATCCAAGAGGGTGGGCACGAGAGTAGGTTAAGTCGTTTCGCACATACACGTAACATGCAGCTTTGGATTGAAAATGAAGATAGAGAAAGTAGGAGGGAACAGAAAAAGAGGCTACTGTCGGTTGCCTCAGACACCTGTGTTTAACTGAAGAAAAGAAAATGAGGTTTAGTAGAGGAGATGTGGTGTTCTACAGATCGAAAATTACGTCAGAGACCACGAATGTTGCAGAAGTGAATAAAGAAATATAAAAATCGATGGGGGGGTGTCAACACACAAGAAGACCAGTTCGATCTTGGGATATTTCTGGCCCTCTCCTCGGATGGGGACTCGGAAGTTGGTGTAAAAGTCCCCATGATAATTTTGAATTTTGAGTGAGGTATGTCTGTGTAATGTAATTTTGTGTGAATGAAGAATGCTTTATTACTATCGAACAGCTCGGCCAGTCGTTTTCGACCTTCATTTCCATCATTAATATTTTTTCACCAATTAATTTATCAATTTCATGTTGACTAGTCTTCAGACTACGTTGTAAATCATTAATCTTTGATTCAAAGCTTTCATTTCTGAAGCTGAACTGGTTTACCAGAATATCAGTGGCACCTTTGTAACTCGCCTGTTGAGACTGAAGCTGGATTATTATTTTTTTTTTTTTTTATGTAGGAAGGACACTGGCCAAGGGCAAAAAAAATGCCCACTGAAATGCCAGTCCCATAAAAGGGTCAAATCAGTGGTCAAAAATTTGTGGATAAGTGTCTTGAAACCTCCCTCTTGAAAAATTCAAGTCATAGGAAAGTGGAAATACAGAAGCAGGCAGGGAGTTCCAGAGTTTACCAGAGAAAGGGATGAATGATTGAGAATACTGGTTATCTCTTGCGTTAGAGAGGTGGAGAGAATAGGGGTGAGAGAAAGAAGAAAGTCTTGTGCAGCGAGGCCGCGGAAGGAGTGGAGGCATGCAGTTAGCAGGATCAGAAGAGCAGTTAGCATGAAAATAGCGGTAGAAGACAGCTAGATATGCAACATTGCGGCGGTGAGAGAGAGGCTGAAGACAGTCAGTTAGAGGAGAGGAGTTGATGAGACGAAAAGCTTTTGATTCCACCTTGTCTAGAAGAGCAGTATGAGTGGAACCCCCCAGACATGTGAAGCATACTCCATACATGGACGGATAAGGCCCTTGTACAGAGTTAGCAGCTGGGGGGGTAATAAAAACTGGCGGAGACGTCTCAGAACACCTAACTTCATAGAAGTTGTTTTAGCTAGAGATGAGATGTGAAGTTTCCAGTTCAGATTATAAGTAAAGGACAGACCGAGGATGTTCAGTGTAGAAGAGGGGGACAGTTGAGTGTCATTGAAGAAGAGGGGATAGTTGTCTGGAAGGTTGTGTCGAGTTGAAAGATGGAGGAATTGAGTTTTTGAGGGATTGAACAATACCAAGTTTGCTCTGCCCCAATCAGAAATTTTAGAAAGATCAGAAGTCAGGCGTTCTATGGCTTCCCTGCGTGATATGTTTACCTCCTGAAGGGTTGGACGTCTATGAAAAGACGTGGTAAAGTGCAAGGTGGTATCATCAGCTTAGGAGTGGATAGGACAAGAAGTTTGGTTTAGAAGATCATTAATGAATAATAAGAAGAGAGTGAGTGACAGGACAGAACCCTGAGGAACACCACTGTTAATAGATTTAGGAGAAGAACAGTGACCGTCTACCACAGCAGCAATAGAACGGTCAGAAAGGAAACTTAAGATGAAGTTACAGAGAGAAGGATGGAAACCGCAGGAGGATAATTTGGAAATCAAATCTTTGTGCCAGACTCTATCAAAAGCTTTTGATATGTCCAAAGCAACAGCAAAAGTTTCACCAAAATATCTAAAAGAGGATGACCAAGACTCAGTAAGGAAAACCAGAAGATCACCAGTAGGGCGGCCTTGACGGAACCCATACTGGCGATCAGATAGAAGGTTGTGAAGTGATAGATGTTTAAGAATCTTCCTGTTGAGGATAGATTCAAAAACTTTAGATAAGCAGGAAATTAAAGCAATAGGACGGTAGTTTGAGGGATTAGAACTGTCACCCTTTTTAGGAACAGGTTGAATGTAGGCAAACTTCCAGCAAGAAGGAAAGGTAGATGTTGACAGACAGAGCTGAAAGAGTTTGACTAGGCAAGGTGCAAGCACGGAGGCACAGTTTCGGAGAACAATAGAAGGGACCCCTTCAGGTCCATAAGCCTTCCGAGGGTTTAGGCCAGCGAGGGCATGGAAAACATCATTGCGAAGAATTTTAATAGGTGGCATGAAGTAGTCAGAGGGTGGAGGAGAGGGAGGAACAAGCCCAGAATCGTCCAAGGTAGTGTTTTTAGCAAAGGTTTGAGCAAAGAGTTCAGCTTTAGAAATAGATGTGATAGCAGTGGTGCCATCTGGTTGAAGTAGAGGAGGGAAAGAAGAAGAATCAAAGTTATTGGAGATATTTTTGGCTAGATGCCAGAAGTCACGAGGGGAGTTAGATCTTGAAAGGTTTTGACATTTTCTGTTAATGAAGGAGTTTTTGGCTAGTTGGAGAACAGACTTGGCATGGTTCCGGGCAGAAATATAAAGTGCATGAGATTCTGGTGATGGAAGGCTTAAGTACCTTTTGTGGGCCACCTCTCTATCATGTATAGCACGAGAACAAGCTGTGTTAAACCAAGGTTTAGAAGGTTTAGGACGAGAAAAAGAGTGAGGAATGTACGCCTCCATGCCAGACACTATCACCTCTGTTATGCGCTCAGCACACAAAGACGGGTTTCTGACACGGAAGCAGTAGTCATCCCAAATCAGCAAAATACCTCCTCAGGTCCCCCCAACTAGCAGAGGCAAAACGCCAGAGGCACCTTCGCTTAG